>NC_135300.1:772507-833361 GCF_051311805.1 Agelaius phoeniceus
GGCTGGGGCAGTTTGGGTCAGTTTTGGGTCAGTTTGGGACCAGTTTGGGTCAGTTTGGGACAGTTTGGGTCCAGTTTGGGGGGAGCCGCCGCTCCAGGTCAGCGCGGGCCGGGGCTGTGGGGACCGGGCTGGGACCAGTTGGGACCAGTTTGGGACCAGTTTGGGTCAGTTTGGGACCAGTTTGGGACCAGTTTGGGTCAGTTTGGGACAGTTTGGGTCAGTTCGGGACAGTTTGGACAGTTTGGGACTGGGTCACACCAGTTTGGAACCAGTTTGACACCAGTTCACGCTGGTTCAGGTTGAGTTTGGGACCAGTTTGCGCCGCTTTGAGACCACGCCAGTTTCCCCCCTATTTCCCCATTTCCCCCCAATTTTCCCCCATTTTCATAGGATTTTCCCCCATTCCCCTCCCCAATTTTCCCATTTCCCCATGATTTTCCCCATTTCCCCCTATTTTCCCAGGATTTCCCCCCCAATTCCCCCCCAATTTTCCCCTGTTTCCCCCCCCTTTCCCCTCCCGATTTTTCCCAGGATTTCCCCCTCATTCCCCCCAATTTTTCCCATTTTTTCCCATTTCCCCCCCATTCCCCCCCGATTTTTCCCATTTCCCCCCCGATTTTTCCCATTTTCACTCAATTTTCCCCATTCCCCCCCGATTTCCCCATTTTCACGCAGTTTTCCCCCATTTCCCCCGATTTTTCCCATTTTCCCCCATTTCCCCCCCGATTTTCCCATTTTCACGCATTTTTCCCCATTTCTCCCCCAGTTTTTCCCATTTTCCCCATTTCCCCCCCCCCGATTTTTCCCATTTTCATGCCGTTTTTCCCCATTTCCCCCCCGATTTTCCCCATTTCCCCCCCTTTCCCCTCCCGATTTTCCCCAGGATTTCCCCCTCATTCCCCCCCATTCCCCCCCGATTTTTCCCATTTTTCCCCATTTCCCCCCCTGATTTTTCCCCATTCCCACCCGATTTTCCCATTTTCACGCCATTTTTCCCCCATTCCCCCCGATTTTTCCCATTTCCCCCCCGATTTTTCCCATTTCCCCCCCTGATTTTTCCCCATTCCCCCCCGATTTTCCCCATTTTCACGCAGTTTTCCCCATTTCCCCCCGATTTTTCCCATTTTCACGCCGTTTTTCCCCATTTCCCCCCCGATTTCCCCATTCCCCCCGATTTTTCCCATTTTCCCCATTCCCCCCCGATTTTCCCATTCTCACGCGGTTTTCCCCCATTTGGCGGCCGGCAGGAGCCGCTCCCGGCGCTCGCTGCGCTCGTGGCGCCGCTGGAGCAGCGGCAGCCGGAGCCGAGCAGCCGCAGCGACTCCCGGAGCCCCTCCCGCTCCCGCTCCGCTCCCGGAGCCGCTCCCGGAGCCGCTCCCGCTCCCCGAGCCCGCCCGGAGCCCGGGACAAGGCCCCGCCCCGGGCCCCGGCCTCGCCCGCCGTCGGAGAGAAGCTGAAAAAGTGAGTGGAGAACGCGGAAATTGGGGAAAAAGCCTGAAATACCTCAAAATCTTCCCCAAATCCCCCAGAAATCAGCCAGAATTTCCCTCAAAACCTTCTGAGATCCCCAAAATCCCTAACATTCCCACAAAATCCCGTCAAATTCCCTAAAATTCCCCCAAAATCCCCTCAAAAATCCCTGAAATTCCCCCCAAACTCCCTCAAAAATCCCTGAAATTCCCTCAAAATCTCCTTCAAAAATCCCTAAAATTCCCCCAAAATCCCCTCAAAAATCCCCAAAATTCCCCCAAAATCCCCTCAAAAATCCCTGAAATTCCCTCAAAAATCCCCTCAAAAATCCCCGAATTTCGCTCAAAATCCCCTCAAAAATCCCCAAAATTCCCCCAGAATCCCCTCAAAAATCCCTGAAATTCCCTCAAAATCCCCGAATTTCGCTCAAAATCCCCTCAAAAATCCCCCAAAATCCCTTCAAAAATCCCTAAAATTCCCCCAAAATCCCTTCAAAAATCCCCAAAATCCCCTCAAAAATCCCTAAAATTCCCCCAAAATTCCCTCAGAAATCCCTAAAATTCCCCAAAATCCCCTGGAGCCCCTCCCAGTCCCAGACCCCGCCCCCGGCCTCGCCCGCCGTCGGAGAGAAGCTGAAAAAGTGAGTGGAGAACGCGGAAATTCGGGAAAAAGCCTGAAATACCTCAAAATCTTCCCCAAATCCCCCAGAAATCAGCCAGAATTTCCCCCAAATCCCTCTGACATCGCCCAGATCCCTAAAATTCCCCTCAAAAATCCCCAAAATCACCTCAAAAATCCCCCAAATCCCTCAAAAATCCCCCAAATCCCCTCAAAAATCCCCAAAATTCCTGCAAAAATCCTTAAAATTCCTCAAAAATCCCCTCAAAAATCCCCAAAATTCCCTCAAAAATCCCCGAAATTCCCCCCAAATCCCCTCAAAAATCCCCAAAATTCCCCCCAAATCCCCTCAAAAATCCCTAAAATTCCCCCCAAATCCCCTCAAAAATCCCCAAAATCCCCTCAAAAACCCCTCAAATCCCTTCAAAAATCCCTAAAATTCCCCCAAAATCCCCTCAAAAATCCCTGAAATTCCTGCAAAATCCCCTCAAAAATCCCTAAAATTCCCCTCAAAAATCCCCAAAATTCTCCCCCAAATCCCCTCAAAAATCCCTAAAATTCCCCCCAAATCCCCCGGAGCCCCTCCCAGTCCCAAGCCCCGCCCCAGCCCCCCCGGCCTTGCCCAATTTTCCCCCAGTTTTTCTCCCAAATTTCCCAAACTTCCCCCCAATTTCCCCCCAAATTTTCCAATTTTTCCCCCAATTTCCCACAACTTTCCCCCTAATTTCCCCAACTTTCCCCCCTAATTTCCCCAATTTTCCCCCAATTTTCCCCAATTTTTCCCCACAATTTTCCCCAGTTTTTCTCCCAGTTTTTCCCAATTTTTCCCCCTAATTTCCCCAAATTTCCCACCATTTTTCTCCCCTAATTTCCCCCAATTTTTCCCCAAATTTCCCCATTTTTCCCCACAATTTTCCCCCCTAATTTCCCCAATTTTTCTCCCAAATTTCCCCAATTTTCCCCCATGATTCCCCAATTTTTCCCCACAATTTTCCCCTAATTTCCCCAATTTTCCCCCTAATTTCCCAATTTTTCCCCCCAATTTTCCCCCCAATTTTTCCCCTCAATTTCCCTCCTTTCCCCTCAGGGCGGACGCCGGTGCTGGTAAAGATTCCGGAGCTGCCAAAGTCAGTAAGAATTGGAATTTCCCCTTGTTCTGAACGGAACTCGGCTCTGTGGGAGCAGCACCGGGGATCCTCAGGGATTGGGGATCCTCAGGGATTTGGGAGCCTCAGGGATTGGGGATCTTAAAGGGGATTGGGGATCCTAAAGGGATTTGGGAGCCTAAAGGGGATTTGGGAGCCTAAAGGGATTGGGGATCTTAAAGGGATTTGGGGTCCTCAGGGATTGGGGAGCCTCAGGGATTGGGGAGCCTCAAGGGGATTTGGGATCCTCAGGGATTGGGGAGCCTAAAGGGGATTTGGGATCCTAAAGGGGATTTGGGATCCTCAGGGACTGGGGATCCTCAGGGACTGGGGAGCCTCAGGGATTGGGGAGCCTCAGGGATTGGGGAGCCTCGAGGGGATTTGGGATCTTAAAGGGGATTTGGGATCCTCAGGGATTGGGGAGCCTCAGGGATTGGGGATCCTCAGGGATTGGGGAGCCTCAAGGGATTGGGGAGCCTAAAGGGGATTGGGGATCCGAAAGGGATTGGGGAGCCTAAAGGGGATTTGGGATCCTCAGGGATTGGGGAGCCTCAAGGGGATTTGGGATCTTAAAGGGGATTGGGGAGCATAAAGGGGATTGGGGGGGCCAAAGGGATTGGGGAGCCTAAAGGGATTGGGGATCCTCAGGGATTGGGGAGCCTCAGGGATTGGGGAGCCTCAAGGGGATTTGGGATCTTAAAGGGGATTGGGGATCCTCAGGGATTGGGGATCCTCAGGGATTTGGGAGCCTAAAGGGATTGGGGAGCCTCAAGGGATTGGGGAGCCTCAGGGATTGGGGAGCCTCAAGGGGATTGGGGAGCCTCAAGGGATTGGGGAGCCTAAAGGGGATTGGGGAGCCTAAAGGGATTGGGGATCCTCAGGGATTGGGGAGCCTCAAGGGATTGGGGATCCTCAGGGATTTGGGATCTTAAAGGGGATTTGGGAGCCGAAAGGGAGCTGGGAGCCTAAAGGGGATTTGGGATCCTAAAGGGGATTGGGGAGCCTCAGGGGACCTGGGGGGGCCAAAGGGATTTGGGAGCCTAAAGGGATTGGGATCTTAAAGGGATTTGGGATCCTCAGGGGATTGGGGAGCCTAAAGGGATCTGAGGGGGCCAAAGGGATTTGGGATCCTGAAGGGGATTTGGGAGCCTAAAGGGACTGGGAGCCTAAGGGATCTGGGGGGGCCAAAGGGATTTGGGATCCTCAGGGATTGGGGATCCTCAAGGGATTGGGGAGCCTCAAGGGGATTTGGGATCCTCAGGGATTGGGGAGCCTAAAGGGGATTGGGGAGCCTCAGGGATTGGGGGAGCCTAAAGGGATCTGGGGCGGCCAAAGGGATTTGGGATCCTAAAGGGATTGGGGATCCTCAGGGATTGGGGAGCCTCAGGGATTGGGGAGCCTAAAGGGGATTTGGGATCCTAAAGGGGGTTTGGGGACCCTCAGGGATTTGGGATCCTAAAGGGGATTTGGGAGCCGAAAGGGAGCTGGGAGCCTAAAGGGGATTTGGGGATCCTAAAGGGGATTGGGGAGCCTCAGGGATTGGGGATCTTAAAGGGATTTGGGAGACTAAAGGGATCTGGGGGTGCAAAGGGATTTGGGATCCTCAGGGATTGGGGAGCCTCGAGGGAGCTGGGGGGGCCAAAGGGATCGGGGAGCCTCAAGGGAAGGGATTGGGGAGCCTAAAGAGGATTTGGGGGGCCTAAAGGGGATTTGGGATCCTAAAGGGAGCCGGGGGGGCCAAAGGGATTGGGGATCCTAAAGGGATTTGGGGAGCCTGAAGGGATTGGGGATCCTGAAGGGATTGGGGAGCCTAAAGGGATTGGGGAGCCTCAAGGGGATTTGGGATCTTAAAGGGGATTGGGGATCCTCAAGGGATTGGGGATCCTAAAGGGGATTGGGGACCCAAAAGGGATTGGGGAGCCTCGAGGGATTTGGGATCCTGAAGGGGATTTGGGAGCCTAAAAGGGATTTGGGATCCTCAGGGATTGGGGAGCCAAAAGGGATTGGGGAGCCTAAAGGGGATTTGGGATCTTAAAGGATTTGGGAGCCTAAAGGGGATTTGGGAACCTCAGGGGATTGGGGAGCCTAAAGGGATCTGGGGCGGCCAAAGGGGATTTGGGATCCTAAAGGGAGCAGGGGGGCCAAAGGGATTGGGGATCCTAAAGGGATTTGGGGAGCCTGAAGGGATTGGGGGAGCCTAAAGGGGATTGGGGGGGCCAAAGGGATTGGGGAGCCTAAAGGGATTTGGGGATCTTAAAGGGATTTGGGAGCCTAAAGGGATCTGTGGGTGCCAAAGGGATTTGGGGATCCCAAAGGGATCTGGGGGTCCCACAGGGAGCTGGGGGCGCCAGAGGGATTTGGGGGATCCTAAAGGGGTTGGGGGATCCTAAAGGGGTTGGGGGATTCTGAAGGGATCTGTGGGTGCCAGAGGGATTTGGGGGATCCTGAAGGGGTTGGGGATGCCAAAGGGATTTGGGATCCCACAGGGATTTGGGATCCCACAGGGATCAGGGAATAATCCCAGAGATCCCTTTGGGATCACTGGGGAGGGGGGATTTTTCCGGGGATTTTTCTGGGGATTTTGGGCAATTTGGGGGAAAATCAGCTTGGGGAGGGGGGGTGGGGAGGCCTTTCCTGGACTTTCCCTCATTTTCCCAGATTTTCCCAAATTTTCCCCAGATTTCCTTGGATTTTCCCTCATTTTCCCAGATTTTCCCAAATTTTCCCCAGATTTCCTTGGATTTTCCCTCATTTTCCCAGATTTTCTTAATTTTTCTTTAATTTTCCCCAGATTTTTCCAAGATCTTCCCAAATTTTCCTGGTGTTTCCAGATTTTCTGAATTTTTCTTAGATTTTCCCAGATTCTCCCAGTTTTTTCCCAAATTTTCCTTTTTTTCCATCTTTTCCCCATTTTTCCTTGCATTTTCCCAGATTTTCCTGAATTTTTCTTGGATTTTCACAGATTTTTCTTGGATTTTCCCAGATTTATCCCAGATTTTCCAGGATTTTCCCAGATGTTCCCATTTTTTCCCTGGTTTCCCCCATATTCTTCAATTTCTCCATAATTTTCCCAGATTTCTTTGGTATTTTCCCTTAATTTTCCCACATTTTTCTTCGATTTTCCCTCTACTTTCTTAAATTTTCCCAGATTTTCCTGGTTTTTCCCAGATTTTCCCCAGATTTTCCTTCTATTTTCTTAGATTTTCCCAGAATTTTTGGGGTTTGTTTTTCCCAGATTTTTGGGGGTTTTTTCCCCAGATTTTTTGGGGTTTTTTTCCCCAGATTTTTTGGGGTTTGTTTTTCCCAGATTTTTGGGATTTTTTTCCCAGATTTTTGGGGTTTTTTCCCAGATTTTTTGGAGTTTTTTCCCCAGATTTTTGGGTTTTTTTCCCAGATATTTTGAGGTTTTTTTCCAGATTTTTGGGTTTTTTTCCCCAGATTTTTTGGTTTTTTTCCCAAATTTTGGGGTTTTTTCCCCCAGATTTTTCTGCTTTTTCCCCAAATTTTTCTGCTTTTTTTCCCTGATTTTCCCTTTTTTTTTCCCAATTTTTCCAATTTTTTCCCATTTCCCCCATTTTCCCCAGCTTCCCTCCCCCAGCTCCCTTCCCAAATTTCCCAAATTTCCCAAATTTCCCCAAATTCCGGGGATGGGCTGGGGATTGTTTGGAAAAGGCTCTGGGGGGGTTTTGGGGGTCCCCACCCTGATCCCGACGCCTTTTCCTGACCAAATTCCCAAATTTTTGCAGCCCAAACTGACCCCGCAGGAGAAGCTGCGGCTCAGGATGCAGAAGGCTCTCAACAGGCAGTGTGAGCAGTCCCAAAATTCCCAAAAAATTCCCTTCAAATTCCCAAAAATTCCCCCAAAATTCCTGAAATTCCTCGAAATTCCCCAAAAAATCCCGCCTGGAATTCCTCAGATTTTGCCCCAAAATCCCCCCCAAAATCCCCCCCAAATTCCCCTAAATCTCCTGGATCCTTAAATCCTCCCCAAATTCTCTGAGATTCTCCAAAAATTCCCCCAAATTCCCCAAAATTCCCCTCAAAAATCTCCAAAATTCCTCCAAATTCCCCCAAAAAATGCCCCCAAAAAATCCCACCCGGAATTCCTCAGATTTTGCCCCAAAATCCCCCCCAAAATTCCCTAAATCTCCTGGGATCCTGAATCCTCCCCAAATTCCCTGAGATTCTCCAAAATTCCCCCAAATTCTCCAAAATTCCTCAAAATTTCCCCAAAATTCCTCAAAATTCCCCCAAAAAATCCCCCCAAAAAAATCCGCCCTGATTTCCTCAGATTTTGCCCCAAAATCCCCCCCCAAATCCCCCCAAATTCCCCCTAAATCTCCTGGGATCCTTAAATCCTCCCCAAATTCTCTGAGATTCTCCAAAAAATTCCCCCAAATTCCCCAAAATTCCCCTCAAAAATCTCCAAAATTCCTCCAAATTCCCCCAAAAAAATGCCCCCAAAAAATCCCACCCGGAATTCCTCAGATTTTGCCCCAAAATCCCCCCAAAATTCCCCTAAATCTCCTGGGATCCTTAAATCCTCCCCAAATTCCCTGAGATTCTCCAAAATTCCCCCAAATTCTCCAAAATTCCTCAAAATTTCCCCAAAATTCCTCAAAATTCCTCCAAATTCCCCCCAAAAAATCCCCCCAAAAAAACCCGCCTGGAAATTCCTCAGATTTTGCCCTAAAATCCCCCCCAAATTCCCCCTAAATCTCCTGGGATCCTTAAATCCTCCCCAAATTCTCTGAGATTCTCCAAAAATTCCCCAAATTCCCTCAAAATTCCCCAAAATTCCTCAAAATTCCCCCAAAAAATCCCAAAAAATCCCCCCTGGAATTTCTCTGAATCCGCCCCAAAATCCAGCTGGGATCACCTGAATTTCCCAAAATTCCCCTAAAATTCCCCCCAAAATTCCCACTAAATCTCCTGAGATCCCTAAAATTCTCCCAAAATTCCCTCAAATTCCAAAAAAACCCCAAAAGTCTCACTCAAAATTTCTCTGAATCCACCCCAAAATCCAGCTGGGATCACCTGAATCTCCTTAAATTCCCCCAAAATCCAGCTGGATCCAAAACTCCTCCCCAAATTTCTTCAGGGTCCCAAAAATTCCCCAAATATCCCCTGGAATTCCCCCATATTTCCCCAAAAAATCCCCCAGAATTCTCCCAAAATCCCCCAGTTTTTTCCCCCAAAATCCCCTGGAACCCCCCAGAATTCCCAAATTCCCAGATTTTGCCCCAAATGCCCGGATTTTGCCCCAAATTCCAGAATTCCCCAAATCCCCGGATTTTTCCCCAAATTCCCAGATTTTTCCCCAAATCCCCGGATTTTGCCCCAAATCCCCGGATTTTGCCCCAAATTCCCCGGATTTTTCCCCAAATTCCCGGATTTTTTCCCCAAATTCCCGGATTTTGCCCCAAATCCCCGGATTTTGCCCCAAATTCCCGGATTTTGCCCCAAATCCCCAGATTTTCCCCAAATTCCCCGATTTTGCCCCAAATCCCCGGATTTTGCCCCAAATTCCCAGAATTCCCCAAATTCCCAGATTTTCCCCCAAATTCCCCGATTTTTCCCCAAATTCCCAGAATTCCCCAAATTCCCCGATTTTGCCCCAAATTCCCCGGATTTTTCCCCAAATCCCCAGATTTTACCCCAAATTCCCCGGATTTTGCCTCAAATTCCCCAATTTGCCCCAAATTCTCCAATTTGCCCCAAATCCCCGGATTTTGCCCCAAATCCCCAGATTTTGCCCGAAATTCCCGGATTTTGCCCCAAATCCCAGATTTTTTTCCCCAAATCCCTGGATTTTGCCCCAAAATCCTGGATTTTTTCCCCCAAATTCCCAGATTTTGCCCCAAATTCCCGGATTTTTTCCCCAAATCCCCGGATTTTGCCCCAAATTCCCGGATTTTTCCCCAAATTCCCGGATTTTGCCCAGATTCCCAGATTTTGCCCCGAATTCCCCGGATTTTTCCCCAAATCCCCAGATTTTACCCAAATTCCCCGGATTTTGCCCCAAAATCCCAGATTTTGCCCCAAATCCCCGGATTTTGCCCCAAATTCCCGGATTTTGCTCCAAATCCCCGATTTTTCCCCAAATCCCTGGATTTTGCCCCAAATTCCCAGAATTCCCCAAATTCCCGGATTTTGCCCCAAATCCCCGGATTTTGCCCCAAATCCCCGGATTTTTTCCCCAAATCCCGGATTTGCCCCAAATTCCCGGATTTTGCTCCAAATCCCCCGATTTTTCCCCAAATCCCTGGATTTTGCCCCAAATTCCCAGAATTCCCCAAATTCCCGGATTTTGCCCCAAATCCCCGGATTTTGCCCCAAATCCCCCGATTTTTCCCCAAATTCCCGGATTTTGCCCCAAATCCCTGGATTTTGCCCCAAATTCCCAGATTTTTCCCAAATCCCCGGATTTTTGCCCCAAATTCCCCGGATTTTTCCCCAAAATCCCAGATTTTGCCCCAAATTCACGGATTTTGCCCCAAATTCCAGAATTCCCCAAATTCCCGGATTTTGCCCCAAATTCCCCGATTTTGCCCCAATTTCCCGGATTTTGCCCCAAATTCCCGGATTTTTTCCCCAAATCCCGGATTTTGCCCCAAATTCCAGATTTTGCCCCAATTTTCCAGATTTTGCCCCAAATTCCCAGATTTTGCCCCAAATTCCCAGAATTCCCCAAATCCCCGGATTTTGCCCGAAATCCCCGGATTTTTCCCCCAAATTCCCGGGTTTTGCCCCAATCCCTGCTCCCTCCGCAGTCAAGGCCGACAAGAAGGCGGCGCAGGAGAAGATGCTGCAGCAGGAGCACGAGAGACAGGTGGGGAGGGAGAAAATAATGGGGAAAATGGGAAAAAATGGGTTAAAAATGGGAGAAATTGGTTAAAATGGGTTAAGAATGGGAAAATGGGTTAAAATGAGGGAAAAAAAGGGAAAAAACGGGTTAAAAATGGGTTAAAAAATGGGAAAAAAACGGATTAAAAATGGGAATATAATGGGAGAAAAATGGGTTAAAATGAGGGGGTAAAGGGAAAAAATGGGTTAAAAATGGGGAAAAAATGGGAGAAAAATGGGTTAAAATGGGAATATAATGGGAGAGAAATGGGGAAAAAATGGGAAAAAATTGGTTAAAATTTGGAAAATAATGGGAGAAAAATGGGTTAAAAATGGGAAAAAATGGGTTAAAAATGGGAGAGAAATGGGTTAAAAATGGGAGAGAAATGGATTAAAAATGGGAGAGAAATGGGGTTAAAATGGAGGAAAAATGGGAGAAAAATGGGTAAAAATTGGTTAAAAATTGGAAAATAATGGGAGAAAAATGGGTTAAAATGAGGGAAAAAAGGGAAAAATGGGTTAAAATTGGGTAAAAGATGGGAGAAAAATTGGAAAAAATTGGTCAAAAATTTGAAAATAATGGGGGAAAAAAGGGAAAAAATGGGAGAAAAATGGGAGAAAAATGGGAATATAATGGGAGAGAAATGGGTTAATAATGGGAGAAAAATTTGAGAAAACTGGAAGAAAAAAAGGAGAAAAATGGGGTGAAAATGGGATTGAATTGGAGGAAAATGGGATAGAAATGGATGGAAATGGATTGGATTGGGATGGAATGGGATAAAACTGGGATTGAAATGGGATAAAAATGGGATGGAAATGGGATTTTGAACTGGGATAAAACCCGGATGGAACTGGGGCTGAACTGGGATTGAACTGGGCTGAACTGGGATTGAACTGGGATAAAACCCGGACTGAACTGGGACTGAACTGGGATAAAACCCGGACTGAACTGGGCTGAACTGGGATAAAACCCGGACTGAACTGGACTGAACTGGGATAAAACCCGGACTGAACTGGGCTGAACTGGGATAAAACCCGGACTGAACTGGACTGAACTGGGATAAAACCCGGACTGAACTGGGCTGAACTGGGATAAAACCCGGACTGAACTGGGCTGAACTGGGATTGAACTGGATAAAAACGGGACTGAACTGGATGGGAATGGGATGGAAATGGGATAAAACCCGGACTGAACTGGGATTGAACTGGACTGAACTGGGATTGAACTGGGATTGAACTGGGATAAAAACGGGACTGAACTGGGCTGAACTGGGTTGAACTGGGATAAAACCCGGACTGAACTGGGCTGAACTGGACTGAACTGGGCTGAACTGGCTGAACTGGGATAAAACCCGGACTGAACTGGGATAAAACCCGGACTGAACTGGGATAAAACCCGGACTGAACTGGGCTGAACTGGGCTGAACTGGGATAAAACCCGGACTGAACTGGCTGAACTGGGACTGAACTGGACTGAACTGGGATTGAACTGGCTGAACTGGGCTGAACTGGATAAAACCCGGACTGAACTGGGATAAAACCCGGACTGAACTGGGCTGAACTGGGATAAAACCCGGACTGAACTGGGCTGAACTGGGCGGCGAGGGCCCGGCCATGGGCAGGCCCCAGGCTCAGTTTGGGCTCCTCTCTCTGGGCAGGAGCGCGAGGATGAACTGCGCGCCATGGCCCGCAAGATCCGCATGAAGTAATCACTGATCTTAATTAATTACTGATCTTAATGAACTCCCAGATCCTTATTAATCACTGCCAGATCCTCGTTAACTCCCAGATCCTCATTGACCACTCCCAGATCCTCGTTAACAACTGCCAGATCCTCATTAACCACTGCTAGATCCTCATTAACAACTGATCCTTGTTAATCACCTGCCAGATCCTCGTTAACCACTGCCAGATCCTCGTTAACAACTGATCCTCGTTAACCACTGATCTTCATTAATCACTGATCTTCATTAATCACTGATCCTTGTTAATCACTGATCTTCATTAATCACTGACCCTCGTTAATCACTGATCCTCGTTAATCACTGATCCTCATTAACCACTGATCCTCATTAACCACTGATCTTCATTAACCACTGATCCTCATTAACCACTGATCCTCATTAACCACTGATCCTCGTTAATCACTGATCCTCATTAACCACTGATCCTCATTAACCACTGATCCTCATTAACCACTGATCCTCGTTAATCACTGCCAAATCCTCGTTAACAACTCCCAGATCCTCATTAACAACTCCCAGATCCTCATTAACCACTGATCTTCATTAATCACTGATCCTCGTTAATCACTGACCCTTGTTAACCAGTGATCTTCATTAACCACTGATCTTCATTAATCACTCATCTTCCCAGATCCTCATTAATCACTGCCAGATCCTCATTAATTCCCAATCCTCATTAACTCCCAGATCCTCATTAACTCCCAGATCCTCATTCCCAGCCCCATTTCCCGGCCCTTTCCCTGCTCTCCCCATTTTCTGTGTCCCCAATCCCATTTTCCCCATTTCCCCCATTTTTCCCTATTTTTCCCTGCTTTTTTTCCCATTTTTCCCCATTTCCCCCACTGTTTTTCCCCTATGTTTCTCCCATTTTTTCCCCATTCTCCTGCTGTTTTCCCCATTTTTCCCCCATTTTTTTCCCATTTTTCCCACTGTTTTTCCCCATTTCCCCCATTTTTTCCCCATTTCCCCCGCTGTATTTCCCATTTTTCCCCACTGTTTTTCCCCATTTTTTCCCCATTTTCCCCGCTGTTTTTCCCATTTTTCCCACTGTTTTTCCCTGCTATTTTTCCCCACTGTTTTTCCCCATTTTCCCCATCCCAAATCCCATTTCCCCCGCTGGTTTTCCCCATTTTCCCATTTTTTCCCCATTTCCCCTGCTATTTTCCCCATTTTCCCCTACTGTTTTTTCCTATTTTCCCCATATCCCCCTGCTGTTTTTCCCCATTTTCCCCATTTTTCCCCATTTTTCTCCATTGTTTTTTCCCATTTTCCTTGTCCCCAATCCCATTTTCCCCATTTTTCCCCTCTGTTTCTCCCCATTTTCTCCATTTTTCCCCTGCGGTTTTTCCCCCCTGATTTTCCCCATTTTCCCCCACTGGTTTTCCCATTTTTCCCATTTTCCCCTACTGTTTTTCCCCATTTTTTCCTGCTGTTTTTCCCATTTTTCCCCACTGTTTTTCCCCATTTTCCCCATCCCAAATCCCATTTTCCCCATTTTTTCCCTGCTGTTTTTCCCATTTCCCCCACTGTTTTTCCCATTTTCCCCATTTTCCCCATTTTTTCCTGCTGTTTTTCCCATTTTCCCCCGTTTTTGCCCCGTTCCAGGGAGCGGGAGCGTCGTGAGAAGGAGCGGGAGGAGTGGGAGCGCCAGTACAGCCGCCAGAGCCGCAGCCCCTCCCCGCGCCACGGTCCGGAAATTCCCAAAATTCCCAAAATTCCTGAAATTCCCAACATTCCTGGGCCTCGGGGGGGGTGCGGGGCGAGCCCTTCCCAAAATTCCGGGAAAATTCCCAGGAAATCCCCAAAATTCCCCAAATCTTCCCAACCTTCCCTGGGCCTCTGGGGGGTGGGGGGGGGGAGCCCTTCCCAAAATTCCCGGGAAATTCCCAAAATTCCCCCAAATTCCCAAAATCCCCAACCTTCCCTGAGCCTCAGGGGGGGTGGGGGGGGAGCCCTTCCCAAAATTCCGGGGAAATTCCCAAAATTCCCGGGAAATTCCCAAAATTCCCCAAATTCCCAAAATCCCCAACCTTCCCTGGGCCTCTGGGGGCGTGGAGGGGGGAGCCCTTCCCAAAATTCCTGGGAAAATTCCCGGGAAATCCCCAAAATTCTGGAAAATTCCCGGGAAATTCCCAAAATTCCCCCAAATTCCCCAAATTCCCAACATTCCCTGGGCCTCGGGGGGGGGGGAGCCCTTCCCAAAATTCCAGGAAAATTCCTGGGAAATCCCAAAAATTCTGGGAAAATTCCCGACCTTCCCTGGGCCTCCTGGGGGGGCGAGCCCTTCCCCAAAATTCCGGGAAAATTCTTGAGAAATTCCCAAAATTCTGGGAAAATTCCCGGGAAATTCCCAAAAATTCAGGAGCTGTTCCCCCTTTCTCAGGGGTTTGTGGGGTTCCATTCCCAAAATTCTGGGCAATTCCCAGAAAAATTCCCCCAAAATTCCCCAAATTTCTGACGTTCCCAACGTTCTCCAGGGCTCTGAGGGTCCCGTTCCCAAATTCCGGGGATTCCCAAATTCTGGGGAATTCCCAAAATTCCAGGGCGTGCGGGGGAGGCAGAGGGAAGGATTTGGGGCTGGGAAAAAAATGGGGGAAAAAAATGGGAATTTTGGCTGGAAAAATGGGGAAAAAATGGGGGGAAAAAGGGATTTTGGGTAGAGGCCGAGCTGGGGGATTTTGGAGTGGGAAAATGGGGGAAAAATGGGGGAAAAATGGGGGAAAAAATGGGAATTTTGGGAGCTGATTTGTGGTGTTTTCCCAGCAGGTCGGGAGTACAGCTCCTCCCGGAGGTACGGCCGCAATTCCCGGGATTCCCGGGATTTCCGGATTTCTGGGATTTCCGGGATTTCCGGGATTCCCGGAGATCCTGGGGTTGATCCAGCGCCGGTCCCTGATCCCAGAGATCCCAAATTTCCTTCAGTTCATTCCCAGGAATCCCAAGTTTCCCGTTTTCCCTGATCCTCAGAAATCCCAAATTTCACCATTCCCATTTTCCCCAGAAATCCCAAATTTCCCATTTTCCCAGATCCCAACTTTCCCATTTCCCGTTTTCCCAGATCCCAGAAACCCCAAATTTCCCCTTTCCCCTTTTCCTGTATTCCCAGGAATCCCAAATTTCCCATTTTTCCCCCATTTTCCCCGAAACCCCAAATTTCCCCTTTTCCCCTTTTCCCAGAAACCCCAAATTTCCCATTTTTCCCCCATTTTTCCCCTTTTCCGAGAAACCCCAAATTTCCATTTCCCCTTTTCCAGAAACCCCAAATTTCCCCCTTTTCCCCTTTTCCCAGAAATCCCAAATTTCCATTTTTCCCAAATTTCCCAAATTTCCCATTTTCCCCATTTTTCCCCCATTTTCCCCAGGCACTCGCGGTCGCACTCGCGGAGCCCCCACTACCGGCACTGAGGGACGGAGCCCCCCAATAAATCCATGGAAAATCCCAAATCCCTCCTGGAACCCTCAGTGCCCGCGGGAAACGGGGGAAAAATGGAAAAATTGGGAAAAATTGGGAAAAAAAATGGGAAAAATCGGGAAAAATTGGGAAAAATTGGGAAAAAAAAGCCAGAAAAATGAGAGAAAATCAGGGAAATTTGGGGAAAAATGATGGAAAAAAAAGGGGAGAAAAATAGGAAAAATGATGGGAAAAAGGGGGGGAATTATGGGAAAAAGGAAGAAAAAAGAGGAAAAAGCTGGAAAAAGGAAAAGCTGGAAAAAAGGGGTGGGAAATGGGCAAAAAATTGGGGAAAATTTATGGGGAAAAGGAGAAAAGCTGGAAAAGGAGAAAAGCCAGGAAAAAGAGGGGAAAGCTGGAAAATTGGGAAAAATGATGGGAAATGGGGGATAAGCAGGAAAAATTCGGGGAAAAAGGGGGAAATCAGTAAAAATAGGGAAAAGATGGAAAAAAGGGGGAAAGTCAGGAAAAAGGGGGGAAATGTCTCAAAAAGAGGTGAAAAGCTGGAAATGGGAGGAAAAATTGGGAAGGAGCCAGGAAAATGGGGGTAAAACAAAAAAAAAAAGGGAAAAAAAGGAAGGAAAAGTCAGGAAAAAGGGGGGAAATGGGAGAAAAATTGGGGGAAAAAGGGCAGGAAAATCAAAAAGGGGGAAATGGGGAAAAACTGGGAAAAGGATGGAAAAGCCAAGGGGAAAATGGGAAAAAAGGATTAAAAGTGGGAAAAGACAGAAAAAAAGGAAGAATGAAAGAAAAAACAGGGAAAAGGAGGGAAAAGGCAGAAAAAATCAGGAAAAATTGGGAAAAATCGGGAAAAATCAGGAAAAAGTGGGAAAAGGCTGGGGAAAGGGAAAATTTTAGGAAAAAGGCAGAACAAGGATGTGGAAAAGCAGGAAAATGGATTTATTCCCTTGGGCCGATTGCAGGAATTCCGGGGTTATTCCAGAGGGAAGGAAAATTCCAGAACATCCCCAGAGCGCAGCAGGGCCGAGGCCTGAACTCCCAGAGGGGTCCGCAGAGAATCCACCTGGAAAATGGGGGAAAATCAGGGAAAATCAGGGAAAATCCAAAGGAAAATGGGGAAAATCAGGGAAAATCCAGAGAAAAATGGGGAAAAATCAGGGAAAATCCAAAGGAAAATTGGGAAAAGTCAGGGGAAATCCAGAGAAAAATGGGAAAAAATCAGGGAAAATCCAGGAAAAGGGCAGAAAATGGGGGAAATCAGGGAAAATCCAGAGAAAAATGGGGAAAAGTCAGGGAAAATCCCGAGGAAAATGGGGAAAATCAGGGAAATCCAGAGAAAAATGGAGAAAAATCAGGGAAAATGGGAAACTTCCAGAAAAAAAGGCAGAAAAAATGGGGGAAATCAGGGAAAATGGGAAATTCCAGAGAAAATGGGGAAAATCAGGGAAAATCCAGAGGAAAATGGGGAAAATCAGGGAAAATCCAGAGAAAAATTGGGAAAAATCAGGGAAAATGGGAAACTTCCAGAGAAAAAGGCAGGAAAAATGAGGAAATTCCAGAGAAAAAGGCAGAAAATGGGGGAAAATCAGGGAAAATGGGGAAATTCCAGAGAAAAGGGCAGAAAACGGGGAAATTCCAGAGAAAAAGGCAGAAAATTGGGGAAAATCAGGGAAAATCCAGAGGAAAATGGGGAAAAATCGGGGAAAAATCAGGGGAAAGTGGAAAATTACAGAGAAAAAGATGGAAAAGGCGGCGGGGGGGGGGGGGGGGGGGACAAGAGAAAAAAGGGGGAAAAAAAGGGGAATAAGGCAGGAAAAAAAAGGGAAAATGTGGAAAAAGGGCTGGAAAAAAGGGTGGAAAAGGCAGAAATCGGGGCTGACCTGGAAGGCCCGGACTGGACATCGGCGGGCCCCGAAGTCGGCGAGGACCCGGAGCCCGTTCCAGAGGCAGAACCGGCTCCGCTTCCCCGGGCCCGGCCCAGGAGCCGCAGGAACCGAGCCCGGAGCGCGGCCCGGGCGCCCTGGACAGCGGCGAGGTCCCGGGAACGGTCCCGGGAATGGTCCCGGGAATGGTCCCGGGAATGGTCCCGGTGCTGGTCCCGGTGCCGGTCGAAGCCGCGGCTGCCGGAGCTGTCGGGGCCCCGCGGCAGCCGCAGGATCCCCACGGGAACCGGGATGGGATCGGCCATGGAGCGGCTGGGAAACGGGAAATGAGGGAAAATGGGGGGAAAAAAGGGAGAAAAATGGGAAAAAGGGAGGGTGAGGATTCCAAGGGAGGTCCCGGTCCCGTGTGCGATTCCCGGTCCCGGTCCCGATCCCATTTGGGTCTCCCGAGTGGAATTCCCTGTCCCGATCCCCGTCTCGTGTGGGATTCCCGGTCCCAATCCCGGTCCGTACCCGTGTGGGATTCCCGGTCCCGTACTCGTGTGGGATTCCCGGTCCCGGTCCCGGTCCCGTTCCCGGCCCGGTTCCGGTCCTGTACCCGTGTGGGATTCCCGGTCCCGGTCCCGTTCCAGCCCCGGCCCCGGTCCCGTACCCGTGTAGGGATTCCCGGTCCCAATCCCGGTCCCGGTCCCGTTCCCGGCCCCGGTTCCGGTCCTGTACCCGTGTGGGATTCCCGGTTCCAGTCCCGGTCCCGGTCCCGTTCCCAGCCCCGGTTCCGGTCCTGTACCCGTATAGGGATTCCCGGTCCCAATCCCGGTCCCGGTCCCGTTCCAGCCCCGGTTCCGGTCCCGTTCCCGTGTGAGATTCCCGGTCCCAATCCGGTCCCGTTCCCAATCCGTCCTGTACCCGTGTGGGATTCCCGGTCCCAGTCCGTTCTCAGCCCCGGTTCCGGTCCCGCTCCGCTCCCCACGCGGGTCCCCGGCCCAGCGCTGCCGCCGCTCCGCCGATTCGCCACGGGCACCCCCGAGACCTCCGCACCCCCGCTGCCACCGGAGCCCCCTCACCGCTCTCATCCCCTCTCCCCTCTCTCCCAAATTCCCCCAAATTCCCCAAATTTCCCCAAATCCCCCAAATTCCCGCTCCGTGCCGAATCTGCCCGCTCCTCACCCCGCCGCAGATTCGCCGCTGCAGATTCGCCCACGAGCGCCGGCCGGGGCGCTCCACCTCCTCCTCCCGTTATCTCCGTTCTTTCCCCGCCATCTCCTCCCTCGTCCCGTTCCCCTCCCTTTCCGCCCCTCGGTGATTTTTTCCGGAGCTCTGATCTCGGCGGGTTCTCCCCTCACGGCCGTGGCGAAAGTGCGGCCGTTGCGGCCGTGGCGCGGGGCCGTTGCGGCGGCGGCGGCTCCGCTCGGTGCCGCTGCCGGTGCCGCTGCCGCTGCCGGGGCCTCCCTCGCTGCGGGGCGGCCCCCGAGGCCGCGGGCGATGCCCCCCGGGCGGCCCTGAAGCACCGAGAGCTCCGCCATGGACGAGGCCGAGCCCGCGGCGGGGGACGCGGCCCCGGCGCCGCCGAGGCCTCGCCGGGGGACGGGCGGGGGAGGCCCGGGGCCAAGCGGGTCACGTTCCCCTCGGACGAGGAATCGTGTCCGGGGCTGTGGAGCCCAAGGACCCCTGGAGACACGTGAGGGGACAGGAGGGACTGGGAAGGGACAGCGGGGACCGTGAGGGAACCGTGAGGGGATAGCGGGGACTGTGAGGGGACAGCGGGGAACGTGAGGGGACAGCGGGGACCGTGAGGGGACTGAGGGCACCGGGGACCGTGAGGGGACAGCGGGGACCGTGAGGGGACTGAGGGGACCGGGAAGGGACAGCGGGACCGTGAGGGGATAGCGGGGACTGTGAGGGGATACCGGGGACCGTGAGGGGACAGCGGGGAACGTGAGGGAACCGTGAGGGGACAGCGGGGACTGTGAGGGGATACCGGGGACCGTGAGGGGACAGCGGGGACCGTGAGGGGGACTGAGGGCACCGGGGACCGTGAGGGGACAGCGGGGACCGTGAGGGGACAGCGGGGACCGTGAGGGAACCGTGAAGGGACAGCGGGGACTGTGAGGGGATAGCGGGGACCGTGGGGGGGGACAGCGGGGACCGTGAGGGAACCGTGAGGGGACAGCGGGGGAACGTGAGGGGACCGTGAGGGGATAGCGGGGACTGTGAGGGGATACCGGGGACCGTGAGGGGACAGCGGGAACCGTGAGGGGACTGAGGGCACCGGGGACCGTGAGGGAACCGTGAGGGGACAGCGGGGACTGTGAGGGGACCCTGAGGGGGCACCGGGAACCGTGAGGGGACCGTGAAGGGACACCGGAAACCGTGAGGGGACAGCGGGGCTTGGGAAGCGGCCTGGGAACAGTCCCCAGAATGGGCCAAAAAGCCTGAAAAGAGCCCGAAAATTGTCCCAAACAATACCCCCCAGACCGGCTTGAAAACAGAGCCAGTAATACCACAAAAACCGGCTTGAAAACAGTCCCAATAATACCCCCAAAATGGCTTGAAAACAGTCCAAATAATACCCCAAAATGGCTTGAAAACAATCCCAATAATACTCCCAAATCCAGCCTGAATAATACCCCAAACCACCCCAAAATCAGCCTGAATAATACCCCAAAACCCAGCCTGAATAATACCCAAAACTACCCCAAAACCTGCCTGAAATCAGCCCAAAACTCATATTAACAGATTGAATAATACCTGAATAATGGGCCTGAATAATACCCCAAACCACCCCAAAACCAGCCTGAAAACAGCCCAAAAATGACCTGAATAATACCCCAAAATCACCCCAAAACCTGCCCTGAAAACAGCCTGAAAATGACCCAAATAATACCCAAAAACCACCCCAAAAACTGCCTGAAAACAGCCTCAAAATTCCACAAATCACCCCAAAAACCAGCCTGAAAATGCTCCTCAAATACCCCAAAAACTGGCGTGAAAACAGCCCCAAAATCCCCCTGAATCACCCCAAAAATCAGCTGGAAAATGGCCCCAAAACAGCCTGAAAAATAACCCCAGAACCAATCAGAACACATCCAGAAAACAGCCCCAAAATCAGCCCTAAAATGCTCCCAAACTACTCCAAAATTGCCATAAAAATACCCCAAAAATGCCATAAAAATACCCCAAAACCAGCCTGAAAATGCCCCCAAATTATCTTCAAATTGTCTTTAAAATGTCCCAAAAATACCCCAAAAATACCCTAAAAATGCCCCAAACCACCTCAAAAATGCCTGAAAATCAGGATTTTTTAGATCCCAACAGGAATTTTGGGATCCTGACAGAATTTTTTGGATCCCAACAGGAATTTTGGGAGTTTTTCCCACTTTTTCCCCTCCTGGTGCTGCCCCCCTGCAGCTCCAGCTCAGGTTTCCTGCTATGGATCCTCATGAATTATTCCTGATTCCATTTCATGAATTATTCCTGATTCCATCAATTATTCCTGATTCCATCAATTATTCCTGATTTCCTTGGGATCCATTTCAGGGTCCAATTCCAGCGTTTTTCCCCCCAAAACCCTCCTGGATTTCTGGATCCCAAAATCCCAACTCCAGAGGGGGGTGGCAAAAATCCAGAAAAAGGAAAAATCTCTTTTATTCCTCCCTAATCCCTTTTCCCATTCCCCCTTTTCCCCCATTTTTCCACCTTTTCCCTTTTCCCCCTTTTTTTCACCTCTTTTCTCCTTCCTTTCCCCACCCTTTTTTCCCTATTTCTCCATCCCTTTTCCACCCTTTTCCCCTCATTTTCCCTCATTTTCCTTCCCCTTCTTCATTTCCTTCTTTCCCCCCTCATTTCCCACCCTTTCCCCCCTCCTTTTCCCACCTTTCCCCCTTTTTCCACCTTTCCCTCCCCTCATTTTCCAGCTATTTTCCCTTTCCCCCTTTCAGCCTTTTCCCTCATTTTTGCACCATTTTCCCCCATTTCTCCCCCCTTTCCATTTTCCCCCATTTCCATCTTCCCCCCCCATTCCCCTCCCCCTTTTCCCCCCTCATTTTGCACCATTTTCCCCCATTTCTCCCTATTTTTTCCCCCCCTTTTTCCCCCATTCCCCCATTTTCCCCCCATTTCCCTCTTTCCCCCCCATTTTCCCCCATTTCCCCCTTTTCCCCCTTTCCCCTCCATTTCCCCATTCCCCCCATTTTCCCCATTTCCCCCTTCCCCCCATTCCCCCATTTCCCCTCCTTCCCCCATTCCCCCCATTTTTCCCCCATTTCCCCCATTTCCCCTTTCCCCATTTCCCTTTCCCCCCTTTTCCCCCCTTTTCCCCCTTTTCCCCCTTTCTCCCCCACTTTCCCCCCTTTTCCCCCTTTCCCCCCATTTTCCCCTTTCTCCCCATTTCCCCCCATTTCCGCCATTTCCCCCCTTTCCCCCACCTTTCTCCCCATTTCCCCATTCCTCCATTTCCCATTCCCCATTTCCCCCCCCATTTTCCCCATTTCCCCCTTTCCCCCATTTCCCCATTTCCCCTCTATTCCCCCATTTTCCCCATTTTCCCCCTTTCCCCATTTCCCCCTTTCCCCTCTTTTCCCCATTTCCCCATTCCCCCATTTCCCCCATTTTCCTCCTTTCCCCATTTCCCCATTTCTTCCCCATTTCCCCATTTCCCCCATTTTCCCCCCATTTCCCCACTTTCTCCCATTTCCCCATTCCCCCGTTTTCCCCTCTTCCCCCCCTTTCCCCCCATTTCCCCCTTTCCCCATTTTTTCCCCCATTTCGCCCCTGATTTCCCCTTATTTTCCCCTAATTTTTCCCCCATCTTTCCCCATTTCCCCTTTTCCCCCATTTTCCCTATGTTTTCCCCCCGTCTTTCCTCCTGATTTTCCCTGTTTTTCCCCCTGATTTCCCCCCCGTTTTCCCCTGATTTCCCCCCGTTTTCCCCCTGATTTTCCCCTGTTTTCCCCATATTTCCCCCCTGATTTCCCCCCCATTTTTCCCCCCTTTCCCCCTTCCCCCCTTTTCCCCATTTCCCCCCATTTTCCCCCTTTCCCCCCATTTCCCCCATTTCCCCATTCCCCCGTTTTCCCCTCTTCCCCCCCTTTCCCCCCATTTCCCCCTTTCCCCATTTCCCCCCCCATTTTTCCCCCCTTTCCCCCTTTCCCCCCTTTCCCCCTTTTCCCCTTTCTCCCCCATTTTCTTCCCCATTTCCCCTTTTCCCCCATTCCCCCCATTTCCCCTTTCCCCCATTTCCCCATTTTCCCCCATTTTCCCCCTTTTCCCCATTTCCCCTTTTCCCCCCCTTTCCCCCCCTTTCCCCATTTCCCCCATTTCCCACTTTCCCCCACCTTTCTCCCCATTTCCCCCATTTTCCCCAATTTTCCCCATTTCCCCTATTCCCCACCTTTCTATCCATTTCCCCCATTCCCCCATTTTCCCCCCATTCCCCCATTCCCCATTCCCCATTTTCCCCCCCTTTCCCCCATTTTCCCCCCTTTCCCCCCACTTTCCCCCTTTCCCCCTTTTCCCCCCTTTCTCCCCCATTTCCCCATTTCCCCCTTTTCCCCCATTTTCCCCCATTTTCCCCCCATTCCCCATTTCCCATTCCCCCCATTTCCCCCCTTTCCCCCTTTCCCCCATTCCCCATTTTCCCCCATTCCCCCTTTTCCCCATTTCCTCCCATTTCCCCCCCTTTTCCCCATTCCCCCTTTCCCCCATTCCCCCATTTTTCCCCCATTTTCCCTCCTTTCCCATTTCCCCCTTTTTCCCATTTTCCCCCTTTCCCCAATTTTCCCCCTTTCCCCATTTCCCCATTTCCCCCTTTCCCCATTTTTCCCCATTTCGCCCCTGATTTCCCCATTATTTCCCCCTAATTTTTCCCCATCTTTCCCCGTTTCCCCCTAACTTTTCCCTGTTTTCCCTATGTTTTCCCCCCGTCTTTCCTCCTGATTTTTCCCTGTTTTTCCCCCTGATTTCCCCCGTTTTCCCCTGATTTCCCCCCCGTTTTCCCCCTGATTTTCCCCCTGTTTTCCCCATATTTCCCCCCTGATTTCCCCCCCATTTTTCCCCCCTTTCCCCCTTCCCCCATTTCCCCTTTTCCCCTTTCTCCCCCATTTTCTTCCCCATTTCCCCATTTCCCCCATTCCCCCCTTTCCCCCCATTCCCCCATTTCCCCCATTTCCCCCCTTTCCCCCATTTTCCCCCCATTTTCCCCCCCCATTTTCCCCATTTTTCCCATTTTTCCCTGTATTTCTCCCGTTCCAGCCCACAATGTGACGGTTGATGAGATCGTGGCCGCCTATCGCCAGGCCTGCCTCAAGCTCAACTGCCGCCAGAGCCCCAAGCTGCTCAAGCAGATCCAGGTCACTCCCAAAATCCCCTTTTTACCCCAAAATATCCCCTTTTTACCCCCAAAATATCCCCTTTTTCCCCCAAAAAATCCCTTTTTTCCCTCCTCAAAAATCCCTTTTTTCCACCAAAATCCCCCTTTTTCCCCCAAAAAATCCCTTTTTTTCCCCGTAAAAAATCCCCATTTTTCCCCGTAAAAAATCCTTTTTTTCCCCCAAAAAAATATCCCCTTTTGCCCCCAAAAATCCCCTTTCCCCCCCCCCAAAAATCCCCTTTTTTACCCTCAAAAAAATCCCCTTTTTTGCCCCCAAAAAATCACCTTCCCCCCAAAAAAAATCCCATTTCCCCCCCAAAAATCCCCTTTTTTCCCCCCAAAAAATCCCTTTTCTCCCCCAAAAATCCCCTTTTTTCCCCCAAAAAAATCCCCTTTTTTCACCCCCAAAAATCCCCTTTTTTCCCCAAAAAATCCCATTTTTTTCCCTTTGTTTTTCCCCCAAAAATCCATTTTTTCCTTTGTTTTCCCCAAAAAATCCCATTTTCCCCTGTGTTTTCCCCCACAATTCCCATTTTCCTGTGTTTGACCAAACCCATCCCTTTTTCCCCCCAATTCCCATTTTTTGGTGTTTTGCAGGAATTCAAGGATTTGGCTCCCAGGATCGACTGCTTGGATCTCAAGGTGAGGCCACTTCAGCCCAGCCTTTTTCCAGAGGGGAATTTCCCAGGAATTTTGGGAATTTCTCAGGAATTTTTGGGAATTTCCCAGGAATTTTCCCAGGGATTTCCCATGGAATTTCCCAGGAATTTTCCCATGGATTTCCCCAGAATTTCCCAGATTTTCCCATGAATTTCCCCATAATTTTACCATGATTTTCCCATTATTTCCATGAATTCCCCATCAATTTTCACATGGATTTTTCCATGAATTTTCCCTGAATTTTCCCATGAATTTCCCATGTTTCCCATGAATTTCCCAGGATTTTCCCATGGAATTTCGCATGAATTTCCCCATGAATTCACCATGGATTTCCCATGGATTTCCATGAATATCCCCATGAATTCACATGGATTTCCCATGGATTTTCCCATGGATTTTCCCATGGATTCCCCATGAATTTCCCATGAATTTCCCCATGAATTCCCAGGATTTTCCCATCAATTTCCCCATGAATTCCCCATGAATTTCCCAGGATTTTTCCCATGAATTTCCCCATGAATTCCCCATGAATTTCCCAGGATTTTTCCCATGAATTTCCCCATGAATTCCCCATGTATTCCCCATGAATTTCCCCACGAATTCCCCATGAATTCCCAGGATTTTCCCATGAATTTTCCCAGGATTTTCCCAGGATTTTTGCATGAATTTCCCAGGATTTCTCCCATGAATTCCCCATGAATTCCCAGAATTCCCAAGATTTTTCCATGGATTTTCCATGGATTTTCCAGGAGAGAAGCTGGATTACCGCTCGGGACTTTCTGGGGATTTTCCCAGGATTTCCCAGGAATTTCCCATGAATTTCCCTGGAATTTTCCCAGGATTTCCCATTGAATTTTCCAGGATTTTTCCCATCAATTTCCCCATGAATTCCATGAATTCCCCATCAATTTTCCATGAATTCCCCATGAATTCCCCATGAATTCCCCATGGATTTCCCAGGATTTTTCCCATGAATTCCCCACGAATTCCCCATGAATTCCCCATGAATTCCCAGGATTTTCCCATCAATTTCCCCATGAATTCCCAAGATTTTTCCATGATTTTTCCATGGATTTTCCAGGAGAGAAGCTGGATTACCGCTCGGGACTTTCTGGGGATTTTCCCATGGATTTCCCAGGAATTTCCCCATGGAATTTTCCCATGAATTCCCCATGAATTCCCAGGATTTTCCATCAATTTCCCCATGAATTCCCAAGATTTTTCCATGGATTTCAGGAGAGAAGCTGGATTACCGCTCCTGCGAGGCCATGGAGGAGATTTTCAAGCGGCTCCAGTTCAAACTGCTCGACCTGGAGCAAACCAGCCTGGACGAGGACGTGAGTGAATGCGGGGGGATTTTTGGGAATTTTTAGGGGGAATTTTTGGGATTTTTTAGGAGAAATTTTGGGGAATTTTTGGGATTTTGGGGGGAATTTTTTGGGATTTTTTGGGGGAATTTTTTGGGATTTTTTTGGGATTTTTTGGGGGATTTTTTTGGAATTTTTTGCAGAATTTTTGGGATTTTTTTTGATAATTTTCAGGAAATGTTGGGAATTTTTGGGGAAATTTTATGAGAGTTTTTTGGGAATACTTTGGGATTTTTTGGGGATTTTTTGGGGAATTTTTTTTGAATTTTGGGGGGATTTTTTGGAGACTTTTTGGAAATTTTTTTCTTAATTTTGGGGGCAATTTTGGGAATTTTTTGGGGAATTTTGGGGACTTTTTGGGGGGAATTTTTGGGGATTTTTTTGCGGGATTTGTTTGGGATTTTTTGTGGAATTTTTTTGGGAATTTTCAGGAATTCCGGCCCAGCTCCATCCCAGATTTTTAGTGTTTTTGGGATTTTCCTGCTCTTATTTTCCTCTGCCTCTTTTCCTTTGGCTGCTTCCTGCAAAGCTCCAAGTTTTCCAGGATTTTTCTGGGATTTTTCAGGGATTTTTCAGGGATTTTCCCAGAATTTTTCCGGGGTCTTTGCAGAGTTTTCCCAGGTTTTTTTCCAGGGTTTCCCTGGGGTTTTTCCTGGGATTTTTCCATGATTTTTTCAGTGATTTCCCTGTGATTTCCCCATGACTTTTCCATCATTTTCCCTGACTTTTCCCATGATTTTTCCCTGACTTTTCCCATCACTTTTCCCTGACTTTCCCCTGTTTTTCCCCTGTTTTTTCCCATGTGTTTCCCCTGTTTTCCCCATGAGTTTCCCCATGGTTTTCCCCTGTTTTTCCCCATGATTTCCCCCTGATTTTCCCCCATTTCCCCCCCTGTTTTCCCCCATTTTCCCCCTGATTTCCCCCCTCTTTTCCCCCCTCTTTTCCCCCATATTTCCCCCAATTTTCCCCATATTTCCCCCATATTTCCCCCATATTTCCCCCATATTTTCCCCATATTTCCCCCAATTTTCCCCATATTTTCCCCATATTTCCCCCATATTTTCCCCCAATTTTCCCCCAATTTTCCCCATATTTTTCCCCATATTTCCCCCCCATATTTCCCCCCCATATTTCCCCCATATTTCCCCCATATTTTCCCCCCAATTTCCCCCAATTTTCCCCCAATTTTCCCCATATTTTCCCCATGATTTTCCCCTGTTTTTCCCCCCTGATTTCCCCCTGATTTTCCCCATGTTTTCCCCTGATTTTCCCTCACTTTTCCCATCACTTTTCCCCCCGTTTTTCCCCATGTCTTCCTCTGACTTTTCTTTGTTTTTCCCCGTTTTTCCCCCCGTTTTTGCCCCAATTTCCCCCAATTTCCCCATATTTCCCCCATCATTCCCCCATCATTCCCTCATCATTCCCCCATATTTCCCCCATATTTCCCCCATATTTTCCCCCATATTTTCCCTCCGTTTTCCCCCCATATTTCCCCATATTTCCCCCATATTTCCCCCATATTTCCCCCATATTTTCCCCATATTTTCCTCCATATTTCCCCCATATTTTCCCCCATATTTCCCCCATATTCCCCCCCCTGTTTCCCAGGGAGCCTCGGCGCTGTTTGACATGATCGAGTACTACGAGTCAGCCACGCACCTCAACATCAGCACCAACAAACACCTGGGGGCCCGCGGCTGGCAGGCGGCGGCTCACATGATGAGGAAGGTGAGAATTCCCAAAATTCCCAGAATTCCCAAATTTCCCGAGGCTTTTCCCCCAAAATTCCCGGAATTCCTGAGCTTTTCCCCCAAATTTCCCGGAATTCCTGAGGTTTTTCCCCAAATTTTTGGCGTTCCTGAGGTTTTCCGTACCCAGGGAGGGTGGGTGGCAACAGAGGTGATAATGAAAGGGAGAATTCCCCAAAATTCCTGGGAATTATTCCTGGAATTCCAGAATTCCTGAGTTTTTCCCCCCGAATTCCAAGGAATTTCTGCCATTCCTGAGGGGTTTTTGTGCCTGGGAGGGGCAGGGGTGGCTCAGACTCAGTGAGGAAAGGGAGAATTCCCAAAATTCCTGGGAATTATTCCTGGAATTCCCTGAAATTCCCAAAATTCCTGAGCTTTTCCCCAAATTTCCCGGAATTCCTGAGGTTTTCCCCCAAAATTCCAGAATTCCTGAGCTTTTTCCCCAAATTTTTGGCGTTCCTGAAGGTTTTCCATACCCAGGGAGGGTGGGTGGCAACAGAGGTGATGGGGAAGGGAGAATTCCCAGAATTCCCGAGCTTTTCCCCAAAATTCCCAGAATTCCTGAGCTTTTCCCCAAAATTCCTGAATTTTTTCCCAAAATTCCAGAATTCCTGAGGTTTTCCCCCAAAATTTGTGGCGTTCCTGAGGTTTTCTGTACCCAGGAGGGTGGGTGGCAAGAGAGGTGATGAGGAAGGTGAGGATTCCCAAAATTCCTGGCAGTTATCCCTGGAATTCCCAAAATTCCCAAAATTCCTGAGCTTTTCCCCCAAATTTTTGGCGTTCCTGAGGTTTTCCATACCCAGGGAGGGTGGGTGGCAACAGAGGGGATGGGGAAGGGGAGAATTCCAAAATTCCTGGGAATCCTTCCTGGAATTCCCAAAATTCCTGGGAATTATTCCTGAAATTCCGCAAAATTCCTGGCAATTATCCCTGGAATTCCCCAAAATTCCTGAATTTTCCTCAAAATTCCTGGAATTCCAAGGAATTTCTGCCATTCCTGAGGGGTTTTTTTTGCCTGGGAGGGGCGGGGATGGCTCAGACTCAATGAGGAAAGGGAGAATTCCCAAAATTCCTGGAAATTGTTCCTGAAATTCCCTAAAATTCCCGAGTTTTTTCCCCAAATTCCTGGGATTCCCTGAAATTCCCAAAATTCCTGGGAATTATTCCCAAAATTCCCGAGTTCTTTCCCAAATTCCTGGGAATTATTCCTGAAATTCCCAAAAATTCCTGGGAATTATTCCCAAAATTCCCTAAAATTCCCGAGTTTTTTCCCCAAATTCCTGGGATTCCCTGAAATTCCCGGGAATTATTCCCAAAATTCCCGAGTTTTTTTCCCCAAATTCCTGGGAATTATTCCTGAAATTCCAAAATTCCTGGCAATTATTCCCAAAATTCCCTAAAATTCCCGAGTATTTTCCCCAAATTCCTGGGATTCCCTGAAATTCCCAAAATTCCTGGGAATTATTCCCTAAAATTCCCGAGTTTTTTTCCCCAAATTCCTGGGAATTATTCCTGAAATTCCCAAAAATTCCTGGCAATTATTCCCAAAATTCCCTAAAATTCCCGAGTTTTTTCCCCAAATTCCTGGCAATTCTTCCCAAAATTCCCTAAAATTCCTGAGTTTTTTCCCCAAATTCCTGGCAATTCTTCCCAAAATTCCCTAAAATTCCCGAGTTTTTTCCCAAAATTCCTGGCAATTATTCCCAAAATTCCCAAGTTTTTTCCCCAAATTCCTGGCAATTCTTCCAAAATTCCCTAAAATTCCCGAGTTTTTTCCCCAAATTCCTGGGATTCCCTGAAATTCCCGGGAATTATTCCCAAAATTCCTAAAATTCCCAAAATTCCCGAGTTTTTTTCCCCAAATTCCTGGGAATTATCCCTGAAATTCCCCAAATTCCTGGATTCCCAAGCAAAAGGGTGGAACCAAAGCCTTTCCTGGGCTAATTAGCGCCAACAAAGGGTTAATTACCCAAACAAAGGCCGGGTTGTTGCTCTCCCAATTATCCCAATTATGCAAATGACCCCAATTATGCAAATGACCCCAATTATGCAAGTGACCCCAATTAGCCCAGGGATGATCCCGAATTTCCGGTTCCTTCCCATCCCCCTCACTTCCCTTGGGGCACTCCCAGCAATTCCAGAGGCCTTGGATTGTCTGGAATTCTTGGGGAATTCTTGGGGGATTTTTTGGGAATTTTGGGGGATTTTTTGGGAATTTTAAAGAATTCTTTGGGAATTTTTAAGAATTTTTTGGGGAATTTTTTGGGAATTTTTAAGAATTCTTTAGGAATTTTGAGGAATTTTTGGGGATTTTTTTTGGAATTTTAAAGAACTCTTTGGGAATTTTGGGGATTTTTTCGGGAATTTTTAAGAATTCTTTGGGAATTTTGGGGAATTTTAAAGAATTCTCTGGGAATTTGGGGCAATTTTTTGGGAATTTTAAGAATTCTTTGGGATTTTTTGGGGAATTTTTTGGGAATTTTAAAGAATTCTTTGGGAATTTTGAGGAATTTTTGGGAATTTTAAGAATTTTTTGGGAATTTTTAAGAATTCTTTGGAATTTTGGGGAATTTTTGGGAATTTTAAAGAGTTCTTTGGGAATCTTGGGGAATTTTTTTGGGAATTTTTTGGGAATTTTTTGGGAATTTGGGGCAATTTTTTGGGAATTTTTAAGAATTCTTTGGGATTTTTTTGGAATTTTTTGGGAATTTTAAAGAATTCTTTGGGAATTTTGGGGAATTTTTGGGAATTTTTTGGGAATTTTAAAGAACTCTTTGGGAATTTTGGGGAATTTTTGGGGATTTTTTTTGGAATTTTAAAGAACTCTTTGGGAATTTTGGGGAATTTTTCGGGAATTTTTAAGAATTCTTTGGGAATTTTTTGGGAATTTTTAAGAATTCTTTGGGATTTTTTGGAATTTTTAGGAATTCTTTGGGGATTCTTTGGGTTTGGAATTTTTGGGGAATCTTTAGGGATTCTTTGGGAATGCCTTGGGAATTTTTAGGAATTCTTTGGGAATTTTGGGAAATTTTTTGGGAATTTTTAAGAATTCTTTAGGAATTTGGGGAATTTTTGGGATTTTTTTGGGAATTTTTAGGAATTCTTTGGGGATTCTTTGGGTTTGGAATTTTTGGGGAATCTTTAGGGATTCTTTGGGAATTTTTAGGGATTCTTTGGGAATTCTTTGTTTGGGAATTCTGCTCCCGGATCCGTCCCCAAAATTCCCAAATTCTCCTGGGAATCCTGGGATGTTTTCCCAAATTTCCTGGCTCAGAGTTCCCCAGGGCAGTTGGGATCCCTCTGGATCCGTGTCCCAATCCCAAATCCCAATCCCAAATCCCAGTTTTTCTATCCAAATCCCAATCCCAAATCCCACATTTTTTATTGAAACCCCATTATTTACCCCAGACCAGCTGCCTGCAGTACCTGGGTGGGTTTCAATGACCCCAAATCCCCTATTTGTGACCCCAAATCCCCTATTTGTGATCCCAAATCCCTTTTCCCCCCCCAGACCAGCTGCCTGCTCAAATCCCCTATTTGTGATCCCAAATCCCTTTTCCCCCCCCAGACCAGCTGCCTGCAGTACCTGGATGGGTTTTAATGACCCCAAATCCCCCATTTCTCACCCCTAAATCCCTTTTCCCTCCCCAGACCAGCTGCCTGCAGTACCTGGATGGGTTTCAATGGCCCCAAATCCCCCATTTCTCACCCCCAAATCCCCCATTTCTCACCCCAAATCCCCCATTTCTCACCCCAAATCCCGCATTTCTCACCCCAAATCCCCTATTTGTGATCCTAAATCCCCATTTCCCCCCAGACCAGCTGCCTGCAGTACCTGGGTGGGTTTCAATGACCCCAAATCCCCCATTTCTGACCCCAAATCCCCCATTTCTCACCCCAAATCCCCATTTTCCCCCCCAGACCAGCTGCCTGCAGTACCTGGATGGGTTTCAATGACCCCAAATCCCCTATTTGTGATCCTAAATCCCCATTTCCCCCAGACCAGCTGCCTGCAGTACCTGGGTGGGTTTCAATGACCCCAAATCCCCCATTTCTCACCCCAAATCCCCTATTTGTGATCCTAAATCCCCCATTTTCCCCCCAGACCAGCTGCCTGCAGTACCTGGATGCCCGGAACACGCCCCTGCTGGAGCCCTCGGCGCCGTTGGTGGCGCGCGCTCTGCGCATCAGCAGCAGCCTCGTGGTTCTGCACCTGGAGAACACCTCCCTGTCCGGGAGGCCCCTCATGCTGCTCGGTCAGAGCCCCCACATCCACAAAAATCCCCAAATTCCAGAGGGGATGAAAGGGTTAAAGGGTTTTGGGGTGGGGCAAGGGGCAAGGGAGGGACTGGAACTGCTGGGGGGGATTATTCCCATTTTTCCATCCATTTCCCATCCATTTTCCCCATTTTTCCATTGTTTTTTCCCCATTTTTTCCATCCATTTTCCCATCCATTTTCTGTCCGTTTCCCCACCCATTTCTCCCATTTATTTCCCATTTTTCCCACCCATTTTCCATCCCATTCCCCACCCATTTTCCCTCCATTTTCCCATCCATTTCCATCCATTTCTCCACCCATTTCCCCCCTCATTTTCCATTGATTTTCTGCCATTTCCCCACCCCTTTCTCCCATTTCCCCCCTCATTTTCCTGCTGTTCCTGGTGGTGCTCCCGGTCCTTTCCCTGTCCCCATTCCCATTTCCCTTTCCCATTCCCATTCCCCAGTTATTTCCCTTTTTTTTCCCATTTTTCCCATTTTTTCCCCATTTTAGCCACGGCCCTGAAGATGAACATGACTCTGTGTGAGCTGTACCTGCCTGACACCAACCTCAGTTCCCATTCCCATTGCCCTGCCCATTCCCATTCCCATTCCATTCCCAGTTCCCTGCCCCATTCCCAGTTCATTCCCAGTTCATTCCCAGTTCATTCCCAGTTCATTATTTCCCATTTTTCCCGTTTTTTCCCCGTTTTAGCCACGGCCCTGAAGATGAACGTGACTCTCCATGAGCTGTACCTGCCTGACACCAACCTCAGTTCCCATTCCCATTCCCAGTTCATTCCCATTGCCCTGCCCCATTCCCAGTTCATTCCCAGTTCATTCCAGTTCATTCCCAGTTCATTCCCAGTTGTTTATTTCCCATTTTTTCCCGTTTTTTCCCCATTTTAGCCACAGCCCTGAAGATGAACGTGACTCTCTGTGAGCTGTACCTGCCTGACACCAACCTCAGTTCCCATTCCCAGTTCCCTGCCCCATTCCCATTCCCAGTTCATTCCCATTGCCCTGCCCCATTCCCATTCCCATTCCCAGTTCATTCCCAGTTCATTCCCAGTTCATTCCCAGTTGTTTATTTCCCATTTATTTCCCATTTTTCCCATTTTTTCCCTGTTTTAGCCACGGCCCTGAAGATGAACGTGACTCTGTGTGAGCTGTACCTGCCTGACACCAACCTCAGTTCCCATTCCCGTTCCCATTGCCCTGCCCCATTCCCATTCCCAGTTCATTCCCAGTTCCCTGCCCCATTCCCAGTTCATTCCCAGTTCATTCCCAGTTGTTTATTTCCCATTTTTCCCATTTTTCCCATTTTTTCCCCATTTTAGCCACGGCCCTGAAGATGAACGTGACTCTGCGGGAGCTGTACCTGCCTGACACCAACCTCAGTTCCCATTCCCATTGCCCTGCCCCATTCCCATTCCCAGTTCATTCCCAGTTCATTCCCATTGCCCTGCCCCATTCCCAGTTCATTCCCAGTTCATTCCCAGTTCATTTTTTCCCATTTTTTCCCGTTTTTTCCCCATTTTAGCCACGGCCCTGAAGATGAACGTGACTCTCCATGAGCTGTACCTGCCTGACACCAACCTCAGTTCCCATTCCCATTGCCCTGCCCCATTCCCAGTTCATTCCCATTGCCCTGCCCCATTCCCAGTTCATTCCCAGTTCATTCCCAGTTCATTCCCAGTTCATTCCCAGTTCATTCCCAGTTGTTTATTTCCCATTTTTTCCCATTTTTTCCCATTTTTTCCCCGTTTTAGCCACGGCCCTGAAGATGAACGTGACTCTCCGGGAGCTGTACCTGGCTGACAATAAACTGAACGGGCTGCAGGACTCGGCCCAGCTCGGGAACCTGCTCAAGTTCAACGGCTGCATCCAGATCCTGGACCTGCGCAACAACCACCTCATGGACTCCGGTGGGAAAAACGGGAAAAACGGGAATTCTGGGGTGTGGGAATGGGGTGTGGGAATGGGCAACAACCACCTCATGGATTCCGGTGGGAAATGTGGGAATTCTGGGAAAAATGGGAATTCTGGGGTGTGGGAATGGGGCTGGACCTGGGCAACAACCACCTCATGGATTCCGGTGGGAAATGTGGGAAAAACGGGAAAAATGGGAATTCTGGGGTGTGGGAATGTGGGAATGGGGTTTGGGAAATGGGCAACAACCACCTCATGGATTCTTGTGGGAAAACCGGGAAAAATGGGAATTCTGGGGTGTGGGAATGGGCAGCAACCACCTCATGGATTCCGGTGGGAAAAACGGGAAAAACGGGAATTCTGGGGTGTGGGAATGGGGCTGGACCTGCACAACAACCACTTCATGGACTCGGGTGGGAAATGTGGGAATTCTGGGAATTCTGGGGTGTGGGAATGGGGCTGGACCTGCACAACAACCACCTCATGGACTCGGGTGGGAAAAACGGAAAAACGGGAAAAATGGGAATTCTGGGGTGTGGAATGGGCAACAACCACCTCATGGATTCCGGTGGGAAACGTGGGAAAAACGGGAAAAATGGGAATTCTGGGGTGTGGGAATGGGGTGTGGGAATGGGCAACAACCACCTCATGGACTCCGGTGGAAATGTGGGAATTCTGGGAAAAATGGGAATTCTGTGGTGTGGGAATGGGCAACAACCACCTCATGGATTCCAGTGGGAAACGTGGGAAAAACGGGAAAATGGGAATTCTGGGGTGTGGAATGGGCAACAACCACCTCATGGATTCCGGTGGGAAATGTGGGAAAAACGGGAAAAACAGGGATTCCGGGGTGTGGGAATGGGGTGTGGGAATGGGCAACAACCACCTCATGGACTTGGGTGGGAAATGTGGAATTCTGGGAATAACGGGAATTCTGTGGTGTGGGAATGGGCAACAGCCACCCCATGGATTCGGGTGGGAAAAACGGGAATAATGGGAAAAATGGGAATTCTGGGGTGTGGGAATGGGCAACAGCCACCTCATGGATTCCAGTGGGAATAACGGGAATGGGGCTTGGAATGTGGGAATGGAATTTTGGAATGATCGGAATGGGTTTGGGAATCCATCATTTCTGATTTTCCAGGCCTGGTCTAAGCCCCCATTTCCCGGGATTTCCCAGGGTTTCCCCCTTTTCCAGGCTGGCCTAATCCCAGGTTATCCAGGCCTAACCTAAACCCCCATTTCCCGGGATTCCCGGGGTTTCCCCCTTTTCCAGGCCTGGCCTAAGCCCCCGATTCCCGGGATTCCCGGGGTTTCCCCCTTTTCCAGGCCTGGCCTAATCCAGGATTATCCAGGCCCAGTCTAAGTCCCCGATTCCTGGGATTTCCCCCCTTTCCAGGCCTGGCCTAATCCCAGGATTATCCAGGCCCGGTCTAAGCCCCATTTCCCGGGATTCCCGGGGTTTCCCCCTTTTCCAGGCCTGGCCTACATCTGCGAGGGGCTGCGGGAGCAGCGCCGGGGTTGGTGACGTTGGTGCTGTGGAACAACCAGCTGAGCCACGCCGGCATGGCCTACCTGGGCATGACCCTGGTGAGCATTCCCACAATTCCCAGAATTCCCAGAATTCCCAGAATTTGCGGCATTCCCGGCGTTCCCGGCGTTCCCATTGGGCAAAAACGTTGATTTTTTTCTGGTTTTAATTTGTGGATTTCTGGGGTTTTCTATGGGTTTTCTTTGGTTTCCTTGGGTTTTCCATTGATTTTCCATGGGTTTTCCTTGGGTTTTCCATGGGTTTTCCTTGGGTTTTCCATTGGTTTTTCCATGGGTTTTCCATTGATTTCCATGGGTTTTCCTTGGGTTTTCCATTGATTTTCCGTGGGTTTTCCTTGGGTTTTCCATTGGTTTTCCATGGGTTTTCCATTGATTTCCATGGGTTTTCCTTGGGTTTTCCATTGGTTTTCCTTGGGTTTTCCATTGGTTTTCTGTGGATTTTCCTTGGGTTTTCCATTGGTTTTCCATGGGTTTTCTTTGGGTTTTCCATTGGTTTTCCATGGATTTTTTTTTGGCTTCCGTTGGTTTTCCATGGATTTTTTTTTTGGTTTCCATTGGTTTTCCATGGATTTTTTTCAGCTTCCATTGGTTCTCCACGGATATTTTTTGGTTTCCATTGGTTTTCCCATGGATTTTTTTTTTTTTTGTTTCCATTGGTTTTCCATGGATTTTCCATGGATATTTTTTGGTTTCCATTGGTTTTCCATTGATTTTCCTTGGGTTTTCCATTGGTTTTCCACAGATATTTTTTGGTTTCCATTGGTTTTCCGTGGATTTTTTTTTTTCCATTTCCATTGGTTTTCCATGGATTTTCCATGGATATTTTTTGGTTTCCATTGATTTTCCATGGATTTTCTCATGGATTCCCATGGATTTTCTCATGGATATTCCCATGAATTTTCCCATGGCTTTTCCATGGATTTTCCCATGGACTTCCCTGATTTTTCTCTGATTTTCCCACGGGTTTTCCCATGGCTTTGCCGTGGATATTCCTATGGATTTTCCCATTGATTTTCCCTGGATTTTTCTATGGCTTTTCTCTGGATTTTTCCATGGATTTCCCATGGATCCCCATAGATTTTGCCATGGCTTTTCCCTGGATTTCCCATGCATTCCCATGGATTTTCCCATGGATTTTCCCTGGATTTTCCCATGGATTTTCTCTGGATTTCCCCATGAATTCCCATGGACGTTTCCATGAATTTTCTCTGGATTTCCCCATGAATTCCCATGGACTTTCCCATGGATTTTCCCTGGATTTTCCCATGGATTTTCTCTGGATTTCCCCATGAATTCCCATGGACGTTTCCATGAATTTTCTCTGGATTTCCCCATGAATTCCCATGGACTTTCCCCATGGATTTTCCTGGATTTTCCCACGGATTTTCCCTGGATTTTCCCTGGATTTTCCCATTTTCCAGCCGCACACGCAGAGCCTGGAGACGCTGAACCTGGGCCACAACGCGGTGGGGAACGAGGGCGTGCGGAACCTGAAGAACGGCCTGATCGGGAACCGCTCCGTGCTGCGCCTGGGGCTGGCCTGCACCAAACTCACCTGCGAAGGTCCCGCCGGGGCTCCGGGACACTGGGATGGGGTTGGGAAACTGGGATTGGGAAATTGGGATTGGGAAATTGGGATGGGATTGGGAGATTGGGATGAGGGTTGGGAAATTGGGATTGGGAAAGTTGGGATGAGCTTGGGAAATTGGGATGGGTTGGGAAATGGGGATAGGAAAGTTTGAGATGGGATTGGCAAAGTTGGGATGGGAAAGTTGGGATGGGATTGGAAAAGTTGGGATGGGTTTGGGAAAGTTGGGATGGGGTTGGGAAAGGATTGGGAAAGTTGGGATGGAAAGTTGGGATTGGGAAAGTTGGGATGGGAAATTTGGGTTGGGTTTGGGAAAGGTGGGATGGGGTTGGGAAATTGGGATGGGGTTGGAAATTGGGATAGGAAAGTTTGAGATGGGATTGGCAAAGTTGGGATGGGAAAGTTGGGATGGGCTTGGAAAAGTTGGGATGGGTTTGGGAAAGTTGGGATAGGAAAGTTGGGATGGGTTTGGGGAAATTGAGATGGGTTGGAGAAGTTGGGATGGGAAAGTTGGGTTGGGCTTGGAGTAGTTGGGATGGGAAATTTGGGTTGGGTTTGATAAAGTTGAGATGGGGTTGGAAAAGTTGGGATGGGGTTGGGAAAGTTGGGATTGGGAAAGTTGGGATTGGGAAAGTTGGGATGGGCTTGGAAAAGTTGGGATAGGGTTGGGAAAGTTGAGATGGGGTTGGGAAGTTGGGTTGGGTTTGAGAAAGTTGAGATGGATTGGGAAAGTTGGGTTGGGATTGGAAAAATTGGGATGGGAAAGTTGGGATGGGCTTGGAAAGTTGGGATGGGAAAGTTGGGATGGGCTTGGGAAAGTTGGGATGGGTTTGGGAAAGTTGGGATGGGAAAGTTGGGATGGGTTTGGGGAAATTGGGATGGGTTGGGGGAAGGTGGGATGGGGTTGGGAAAGGATTGGGAAAGTTGGGATTGGGAAAGTTGGGATGGGAAATTTGGGTTGGGTTTGGGAAAGTTGGGATGGGGTTGGGAAATTGGGATTGGAAAGTTGGGATGGGAAAGTTGGGATGGGGTTGGGAAAGTTGGGATGGGGTTGGGAAATGGGGATAGGAAAGTTTGAGATGGGATTGGCAAAGTTGGGATGGGAAAGTTGGGATGGGATTGGAAAAGTTGGGATGGGTTTGGGAAAGTTGGGATGGGGTTGGGAAAGGATTGGAAAGTTGGATGGGAAAGTTGGGATTGGGAAAGTTGGGATGGGAAATTTGGGTTGGGTTTGGGAAAGGTGGGATGGGGTTGGGAAATTGGGATGGGGTTGGGAAATTGGGATAGGAAAGTTTGAGATGGATTGGCAAAGTTGGGATGGGAAAGTTGGGATGGGATTGGAAAAGTTGGGATGGGTTTGGGAAGTTGGGATGGGTTTGGGAAAGTTGGGATGGGTTGGGAATTGGGATTGGGAAAGTTGGGATGGGAAAGTTGGGATGGGGTTGGGAAAGTTGGGATGGGGTTGGGAAATTGGGATGGGGTGGGAATTGGGAAATTTCCTCAAAATTCCAGGGATTTTCCCCCAATTCCCGGGATTTTACCCCCCAAATTCCAGGGATTTTCCCCCCCCACATTCCCGGCTTTTTCCCCCCCACACACCCATGATTTCCCCAAAATTCCTGGCTTTTCCCCAAGATTCCCAGGCTTTTTTCCCCAAATTCCCAGGATTTCCCTCCCAAATTCCCAGGGATTTTCCCCCAATTTCCCTGAATTTTTCCCCCAAATTCCCGGGATATTTTCCCCCAAATTCCTCGATTTTCCCCCTACCCACACCCAGGATTTCCCCCCAGTTTCCCAGGATTTCCCCCCAAAATTCCCTGGCTTTTTTCCCCCAAATTCCCAGGATTTTTCCACCCGAATTCCCAGGGATTTTCCCCCAATTTCCCTGGAATTTTTCCCCCAAATTCCCGGGATATTTTCCCCCCAGTTCCCAGGATTTTTTCCCCCCACACGCCCAGGATTTCCCCCCAATTTCCCTGGATTTTTCCACCAAATTCCAGGGATTTTCCCCCCAAATTCCCTCGATTTTTCCCCCAAATTCCCCGGCTTTTTTCCCCAGACTCCCAGGATTTTCCCCCCACACACACCCAGGATTTCCCCCCAATTCCCGGGATTTTTTCCCCCAAATTCCCGGGATTTTTTTCCCCGAACTCCCAGGATTTTTTCCCCCCACAGACCCATGATTTCCCCCCCAAATTCCCTTGCTTTTTCCCAAATTCCCAGGATTTTTCCCCCACACACCCAGGATTTCCCCCCAATTCCCAGGATTTCCCCCAAAATTCCCTGGATTTTTTCCCCAAATTCCCTGGCTTTTTTTCCCCCAAATTCCCTCGATTTTTCCCCCCAAATTCCCAGCTTTTTTCCCCCCAGATTCCAGGGATTTTCCCCCCAGATTCCCAGATTTTTTCCCCCCACACACCCATGATTTCCCCCAAAATTCCCAGGGATTTTCCCCCCAAATTCCCGTGATTTCCCCCCAAAATTCCCCGGCTTTTTCCCCCCAAATTCCCGGGATTTTTCCCCCCAAATTCCCGGGATTTTTTCCCCCCCACACCCATGATTTCCCCCAAAATTCCCTGGCTTTTCCCCCAAATTCCCTCGATTTTTCCCCCCAGTTTCCCGGGATTTTCCCCCCAATTCCCGGGATTTTTTCCCCCCAAATTCCCAGGATTTCCCCCAAAATTCCCTGGCTTTTTTCCCCACAAATTCCCCGGCTTTTTTTCCCCAAATTCCCCAGCTTTTTTTGCCCCAAAATTCCCAGGATATTTTCCCCCCAATTCCCAGGATTTTTGCCCCACACACCCATGATTTCCCCCCAATTTCCCTGATTTTCCCCCAAATTCCCAGGGATTTTCCTCCAATTTCCCAGGGATTTTCCCCCAATTTCCCTGGAATTTTTCCCCCCAATTCCTGGATTTTCCCCCCCCAGATTCCCAGGATTTTTTCCCCCCACACACCCATGATTTCCCCCAAAATTCCCAGGGATTTCCCCCAAAATTCCCAGGATTTTCCCCCAAATTCCCAGGGATTTCCCCCCAAATTCCCAGGGATTTTCCCCCCAAATTCCCATGATTTCCCCCCAATTCCCGGGCTTTTTTGTGCCCTCAGGGGCCGTGGCCGTGGCCGAGTTCGTGGCCGAGAGCCCTCGGCTGCTGCGCCTGGACCTGCGCGAGAACGACATCAAGACCGGGGGGCTCATGGCGCTGTCCCTGGCCCTGCGCGTCAACCACTCCCTGCTGCGCCTCGACCTCGACCGCGAGCCCAAGAAGGAGCCCGTGAGTCCCGGCATTCCCAAAAAAACCCATGGAATTCCCAGAAATTCCGGGAATTACCAAAAAAATCCCTGCGGTTCTGGGGCGTTCCTGGAGCACAAAACGGTGCCTGAGGTGTTGGGGGTTTGGGATTTGACTTTGGGCCTAAGGAGGAGGTGATGAGTCCTGGAATTCCTGAAAATTCCTGGGATTCCCAAAAAAATTCCTGGATTCTCAAAAGTTTCCCGGAATTCCCAAAAAATCCCCGCAGTTCTGGGGCATTCCTGGAGCGGGAAACGTGCCTGAGGTGTTGGGGGTTTGGGGGTTTGGGGGGTTTGGAGTTTCAGAGATTTGGGCACAAGGCCAGGGAGGAGGTGATGAGTCCTGGAATTCCTGAAAATCCATGGGATTCCCCAAAAAATTCCTGGAATTCACCAAAAATTTTCCGGAATTCCCAAAAATCCCTGCGGTTCTGGGGCGTTCCTGGAGCAGGAAACGGTGCCTGAGGTGTTGGGGGTTTCGGGTTGGACCTTGAGCCAAAGGAGGAGGTGATGAGTCCTGGAATTCCTGAAAACCGATGGGATTCCCCAAAAAATTCCTGGGATTCCCAAAAATTTCAGGAATTACCCAAAATTCCAGGAATTCCCAAAAAATCCCTGCGGTTCTGGGGCGTTCCTGGAGCAGGAAACGGTGCCTGAGGTGTTGGGGGTTTGGGGTCTGAGCCTGGAATTCTTGAAATTCCCCAAAATATTCATGGAATTCCTGAAAGATTTCCCAAAATTCCCGAAAATCCCTGGGATTTTGGGGCTGGTTCCTGGTGATTTTTCCAGGTTTTTTCATGGATTTGCCAAATTAGCTGAGCCTTGGGGATTTTGGGGCTGATGGAACATTCCCAACTCCAGGGATTTTGGGAATCTCCAGGACCCAATTCCCACATTTTTGGCCTCTTTTTCCAGTGGGAAAAAATCCATTTTTGAGTCCAGATCCTCTGGATTTCCTCATTTCCCACCAAGAATTCTGGGAATTCTGGGAATATCTGAAAATCTTCATTCTCCAAGCCCTTCTGGAATCACAAATTCAAAACCCCCAAAATCTTGGGAAAACCCTCAAAACTCCACAATTCCAACCGCAAAATTCCACAATTCCAAGTCCAAAAATTTCCCAATTCCAGTCCAAAAATTTCCCAATTCCAACCCCAAAATTCCCAAATTCCAACTGCAAAATTCCCCAACTCCAGTCCAAAAATTCCCAATTCCAGTCCAAAATTCCACAATTCCAACCCCCAAATTCCCAATTCCAACCCCAAATTCCAAAATTCCAACCCCAAAATTCCCCAATTCCAGTCCAAAATTCCCCAATTTCAACCCCAAAATTCCCAAATTCCAACTGCAAAATTCCCAATTCCAACCCCAAAAATTCCCCAATTCCGACCGCAAAATTCCCCAATTCCAACCCCCAAATTCCAACTGCAAAATTCCCAATTCAACCCAAAAATTTCCCAGTTCCAACTGCAAAATTCCAACTGCAAAATTCCCAATTCCTGTCCAAAATTCCCCAATTTCAACCCCAAAATTCCCAATTCCAACCCCAAAATCCCCTCTTAAAGGGCCAGCGCCCCAATTCCCTCACCCCGACTCCTCTCCCTCCATTCCTGAGGGAATTCCCGGGGGTTTTCCCACCATTCCCGGGGATTTTCCCGCCATTCCCGAGGATTTTCCCGCCATTCCCGGATTCCCCCGGCAGGTCAAGAGCTTCCTGGAGACGCAGAAGGCGCTGCTGGCCGAGATCCAGAACGGCTGCAAGCGGAATTTCATCCTGGCCAAGGAGAAGGAGGAGAAGGAGCAGCAGCTCCAGCACTCGGCCTCCATGGCCGAGATCTCCGGCGCCGATCCGAAATTCCCGAAATCCCCGAAATTCCCGAAATTCCCGAGGGCGCTTCCCCCGGCCCGGAGGAGAACGGCAACGCGGCCCCGGCCGGAGATTCCAGCTCGGACACCGAGGAGGAGGAGGAGGAGGAGGATGGAAGGACTCGAGGGAGGTTGTGGAATCTTCCGGGGATTCCGGGAATTCCGGGAACGGCGAGCGCAGGATTTCCGTCTCCAGCCCCGGCAGAGGCCGCAAGATCTTCGTGGTGACGCGGGTGGAGAACGTTCCGGAAGGATCTGGGGCTGTTCCAGAAGGATCTGGGGTCATTCCCAAGGAACCTGGAACCGTTCCCGACGGATACGGGGTCGTTCCTGAGAGATCCGGGGTCGTTCCCAAGGAATCTGGGACTGTTCCTGATGGATCTGGGGCCGTTCCCGATGGATCTGGAGCTGTTCCCGATGGATCTGGAGCCATTCCTGGTGGATCTGGAGCTGTTCCTGATGGATCTGGGGCCGTTCCCGGTGGATCTGGGGCCGTTCCCGATGGATCTGGAGCCGTTCCCGATGGATCCAGGGCCCTTCCCGATGGATTTGAGACTGTTCCTGAAGGATCTGGGGTCGTTCTTGGTGGATCTTTGGTTGTTCCTGAAGGATCCAGGGTCATTCCTGAAGGGTCTGGGACAATTCCTGATGGATCTGGGGCTGTTCCTGATGGATCTGGGACAATTCCTGATGGATCTGGAGCCGTTCCCGATGAATCCAGGGCTGTTCCTGTTGGATCTGGGGTTGTTCCCGATGGACCTGGAGCCGTTCCCATCGTTCCAGATGGATCTGGGGTTGTTCCTGCTGGATCTGGCTCCGTTCCCAATGGATCCAGGGCCATTCCTGATGGATCTGGAGCCGTTTCTGTTGAATCTGGGGCCCTTCCTGATGGATCCGGGGTTTCTCCCGATGGATTTGAAGCCGTTCCCGTTGGATCTGGGGCCATTCCTGATGGATCCAGGGCTGTTCCTGTTGGATCTGGGGCTGTTCCCGATGGATCCAGGGCTGTTCCCATTGGATCTGGGGCCGTTCCCGATGGATTTGGAGCCGTTCCCGTCGGATCCGGGGCCGTTCCCGATGGATTTGGAGCCATTCCCGATGTATCCGGGGCCGTTCCCGTCGGATCCGGGGCCGTTCCCGTCGGATCCGGGGCCGTTCCCGAGCCGCGGCCGCGCCGGGCGGGCGCCTCCGAGGGAATTCCGTGCGGGAGCCCCTCCCGGGATTCGCCGCTTCCCAACGGGCTCAAGGCCGATTTCGCCCGGGCGCTGCCGGAGCCGGGCCCGGAGGGCGACGGGAAATCGGGAACGTGCGCGGCCGAGCACGGTGAGATCCCCAAATTCCCACATTCCCACATTCCCAAATTCCCACATCCCCACATTCCCAAATTCCTGAGGGTGTTCCCAGGCTCGGGGCATTCCCGGGAGTTCTGAGATTCCCAAATTTCTGGGGATTCTGGGATCCCAAATTCCCAAATTCCAGAGGGAGTTCCCGGGCTTGGGGCATTCCTGGGAGTTCTGAAATCCTGGAATTCTGGGGGTTCCGAGATTCCCAAATTTCTGGGGGTTCTGGGATCCCAAATTCCCAAATTCCAGAGGGAGTTCCTGAGCTTGGGGCATTCCTGGGACTTCTGAGATCCCAAATTTCTGGGGGTTCTGGGATCCCAAATTCCAGAGGGCGTTGCCGGGCTCGGGGCATTCCCGGGAGTTCAGGGATCCCGAAATTCTGGAGGTTCTGAGATTCCCAAATGTCTGGGGGCTCTGGGATCCCAAATTCCAGAGGGAGTTCCCAGGCTCGGGGCATTCCCGGGAGTTCTGAGATTCCCAAATTTCTGGGGCTTCTGAGATTCCCAAATTCCAGAGGGAGTTCCCGGGCTTTGGGGCATTCCTGGGAGTTTGGAATTGGGGTGAAAAAGTGGGAGAAGGACTGGAGAAACTGGGAAAAGCAGCAGGAAAATCCCAAATCCTTGGGTTGGGAACAGGGAAAATTGGGAAAGGAGCAGGAAAATCCCAAATCCTTGGGTTGGGAACAGGGAAAAGTGGGAATGCAGCAGGAATTGGGGTGAAAAACTGGGAAAAGCAGCAGGAAAATCCCAAATCCCTGGGTTGGGAATAGGAAAAACTGGGAAAGGAGCAGGAAAATCCCAAATCCTTGGGTTGGGAATAGGAAAAACTGGGAAAGGAGCAGGAAAACCCCAAATCCCTGGGTTGGGAGAGGAAAAAACTGGGATTGCAGCAGGAATGGGGGTAAATAAACAGGAAAGGAGCAGGAACTGGGCTGAAAAAGTGGGAAAAGAGCTGGAAAAAGTGGGAAAGGAGCAGGAAAATCCCAAATTTCCGGGCTGGTTCCAGAACGTTCCGCGCTCCTTCCCCCAGAGCTGAGCTGCTCCAGGAACGAGCAGGAGCTGCAGGAGCTGCTCCTCGAGGCCAGCCAGGACACGGCTCCGGAGCCGCTGTGAGCGCAGGTGAGAGAGCCGGGGAATCCTGGAATTCCGGGAATTTTTCGGGAATTTTCCGGGAATTTTCCTGGGAATTTCCCGGGAATTTTCCTGGGATTTTCTGGGAATTTTCCTAGGAATTTTCCTGGGAATTTTCCGGGAATTTTTCTGGGATTTTCCGGGAATTTTCTGGGAATTTTCCTGGGATTTTCCGGGAATTTTTCTGGGAATTTTCCAGGAATTTCCCTGGGATTTTCTGTGAATTTCCTGGGAATTTTCCTGGGAATTTTCTGTGATTTTCTGGGAATTTCCTGGGAATTTTCCTGGGATTTTCTGGGAATTTTCCGGGAATTTTTCTGGGAATTTTCCAGGAATTTTCCTGGAATTTTTCCGGGAATTTTCCTGGGATTTTCCGGGAATTTTTCCGGGAATTTTCCTGGAATTTTCTGGGAATTTTCCTGGAATTTTCTGGAAATTTTCCTGGGAATTTTCCTGGGAATTTTTCTGGGATTTTCTGTGAATTTCCTGGGAATTTTCCTGGGAATTTTCTGTGATTTTCTGGGAATTTCCTGGAATTTTCTGGGAATTTCTTGGAAATTTTCCTGGGAATTTTCCTGGGAATTTCTGTGAATTTTCTGGGAATTTTCCTAGGAATTTTCCTGGGATTTTCCGGGAATTTTCCTGGGAATTTTCCTGGGAATTTCCTGGAATTTTCTGGGAATTTTCTGGGAATTTTCCTGGGAATTTCCTGGAATTTTCTGGGAATTTTTCCGGGAATTTTTCTGGGAATTTTCTGGGAATTTTCCGGGGAATTTTCCAGGAATTTTCCTGGGAATTTCCCGGAATTTTCCTGGGATTTTTCTGGGAATTTTCCTGGGAATTTTCCTGGGAATTTTCCTGGAATTTTTCTGGGAATTTTCCTGGGATTTTCTGGGAATTTTCCGGGAATTTCCTGGAATTTTCCCAGCCCTGCCCTTCCCGCTCTCCCCACAGGTCCTGGAGGGGGAGGCTCCGGAGCTTTTCCCCCTCTCCCCAACTCCGCACAAGATTCCAACCAAACCTCGGGAATTTCGGGACTTTGCTTGGGAAAGGAAAAAAAAAACCAAAAACAAAAAAAACAAAAAACCACGAAACACAAAACAAAACCGGATTTTTTTTTTTTTTTTTTTTCCCGACTTCTTTTCCCGATTTTTCCCGATTTTTCCCCGCCTCCCGGGGGCGGGGCAGGAGGCGGGGCTCGGCCTTCCCGATCCGCTGGGAATTCCCGGGGCCATTCCCGGCGGGATCGCAGGGACCGGGAGCGGCGGCGATTTGGGAATTCCGTCCCTAAAAAAGAGAAAAAAAAACCCCCGGGATCGGCTGCTCCCGCAGCCCCCGCGCTTTATTTATTTTTAATTTCCCTCCCTTTCCGGTGGCTTTGGTTTCTTTGGGAATTTTTTCCCTGTTTTTTCCTCCCTTTTTTCTGTTATTTTTCCCCTTTTTTCCCGTCTCTATTTATCACCAGCCGCAGAATTCCCGGGAAAACGGGGAAAGGTGGAGAAGGGGGCAGGGAGGGGCTGGAATTCCTCGCTCATCCCAAATTCCCAGAGGGGTCGGGGCAGGGGAAATCCAGCGATTCCCACGGGGATCTCCCGGCCCGGAATTCCCAAAAAATTCCCGGAATTCCCGGGGAGATTCCCGGGGGTCGCTTTTCTTTCTTAAGTGCAATAAAATCTTTCAGGGAGCTGCGTTGGGGGGATGGGGGGGATTGGAATTCCGGGGGGATATTCCCGATTTTCTGGCCGGGAATTTTTGCTGGTGTTTCCTCTGGGTTTGGTTTTTGGGGTTTGTTGTTGGTTTTCTTTTTTTTTCCCTGTCTTTTCCCCGTTTTTTTTTTTTCGGTTTTTTTCCCCCCTCGTTTTTCCCCGTGGTGGAATTTTTGTTAACGGCTGTTTTCTAATTAAAGGAATTCTGCATTCGTCACCCGCCCTCTTTTTGGGGGCTCATCCCGGAATTCCAGGAGTTGGGGAATTCATGGATTTGAGGGGGGGGTGGGTGGGGAGGGGGTGAAGATCCCAAAAAAAAAAAAAAAAACAAGAAACCCCAGAACAGGTAGGAAATCCCCAAAAAAATCCCAAAAAAATCCCAAAATACGGAGCCAAGGGTGGAACTTGGTTTATTGGGGGACGATCCCGGGGAATTTTCCCGGGAATTCTGGGTGGGATGGGGTTTGGGCATGGCCCAAATTTGGGGCTTTTCTGGGGGGGGATTTTCCCGATTTTCCCTCCCAAAAGGACACGGATTTTGGGAGGAGATCCCAAAAATGTCTCAGGGTTGGGGATTCCCGGGAGGGATCAAAGTTCCCTTGGATTCCGGGAGCTTTGGGATACCCCTGGATCACCCCAGTCCCCTCCCAGCGTTTCCCAGTGACAAAAACTGGGAATGAAAGCCCGGAATTCCCTCTGGATCATCCCAAACCCTTCCAGCATCCCCAAAAACCAGGAATAAAACCCAGGAATTTCCTCTGGGTGTTCCCAGTGCTCTCCAGGATCACAGACTGGGCATAAAACCCCAGAATTCCCAATCCCCCTTCCCCTAAAAAGATCCCCAAATCCTCCAGGAGCTCTCCCTGCCCTTGGCAGGGTCTGGATCCCATTCTTGGTCCCAAATCCCAATCCTGATCCCAAATCCCCAACCCTGATCCCATTCCTGATCCCAAATCTCAAATCCCAAATCACAAATCACAAATCCCAAATCCTGATCCCATTCCTGATCCCAAATCCCGAAACCCAATGCCATTCCTGATCCCAAATCTCATTCCCAAATCCCGATGCCATTCCTGAACCCAAATCCCAAATCTTGATCCCAATCCCAAAACCCAATGCCATTCTTGATCCCAAATCCTGACGCCATTCCTGATCCCAAATCTCATTCCCAAATCCCGGTGCCATTTCCGATCCCAAATCCCAATCCTGATCCCAAATCCCCAACCCTGATGCTGTTCCTGAACCCAAATCTCAAATCCCAAATCTCAAATCCCAAATCTCAAATCCCAAATCTCAAATCCCAAATCCCGATGCCATTCCTGAACCCAAATCCCAAATCTTGATCCCAGTCCCAAAACCCAATGCCATTCTTGATCCTAAATCCTGGTGCCATTCCCGATCCCAACCCGTGATGTCGCTCCCGATCCCAAATCCCCAATCCTGATCCCAAGTCCCCAATCCCGATCCCAAATCCCCAATCCTGATGCCATTCATGCCATTCCCAAATCAAAAAATATCCATCCCAAATCCCAAAAACTGATGCCATTCCCGATCCCAAATCACAAATCCTGATCCCAAATCCCCATTCCCAAATCCCAATGCCATTCCCGATTCCAAATCCCACATCGCAAATCCCACATCCCCAGTCCCAAATCCCCAATCCCAAATCTCCAAATCCCCAATCCCCAAATCCCAATCCCAAATCACCGGGCACCGTGTGGGACACACTGCACCCCTCGGGACACGGGTGCGGCCTTGCCCAGCCGGGCCATGGCCCTCAGCAGCCCCATCTGCTGCCCATGGAACCATCCCAAATCCCAATCCCAAATCCCCAAATCCCAAATCCCCAAATCCCAAAATCCCCAAATCCCCAATCCCCAAATCCCCAAATCCCAAATCCCCAATCCCCAAATCCCAAATCCCAATCCCCAAATCCCCAATCCCCAAATCCCACATCCCAAATCCCAATCCAAATCACCGGGCACCGTGTGGGACGCACTGCACCCCTCGGGACACGGATGCAGCCTTGCCCAGCCGGGCCATGGCCCTCAGCAGCCCCATCTGCTGCCCATGGAACCATCCCAAATCCCAATCCTAAATCCCAGTCCCAAATCCCCAAATCCCCGGTCCCAAATCTCAATCCCAAATCACCGGGCACCGTGTGGGACACACTGCACCCCTCTGGACACGGGTGCGGCCCTGCCCAGCCGGGCCATGGCCCTCAGCAGCCCCATCTGCTGCCGGATGGAGTGGTCCAGGTTGACGGTGACGCCGAGCAGCTGCCGCGCCTCGCCGGCGCCGGAAGGGGAAATCCCGCGCCAGGAAGGCCTGGAAGAGCTCGGGGTCGGCGTCCAGGCTCAGCACTTTGCCCAGCGGCTGCCGCAGCGCGCTCAGCTCCCCGGCGTGCTCCTGGAACACGCTCCAGAGGGACCTTCCGGAATGTTCCGCCGCCGCCGCGTGGCCCTGCCCGGCGTCCTCCAGGCACTGCAGCGTCCAGCTGAGGCGGCAGGGCCAGCGGTCGGCCAGCACCACCCAGGCGGCCGCGGCGCGCGGCGACAGCTCGGCCACGGTGCCGGCACCGGCGGCGCGGTGCAGCAGCAGCCGCAGCGTGATGGGGATGGTGTTGACGATGCGCCGCACGTTGGCGCCGTTCTCCGGCAGGTACCGGCTCAGGACGTCCGAGGCGTCGTGGAGACACCGGAACGCCTCGTGGATCCACGCCACCGCCTCGGAGTCCGCCTCCTTCCAGCTGGGTGCCGCGCGACCGCGCCGCAGCCGCCGCAGCCGCCGCCGCGGGGTTTTGGCGACGTTTGTCGCGATGATTCGGTACATGAGGTCCTCGCGCGTCTGGTATGGCGGCGGCCACGCTGCGCAGGCGGGGGAGCGGGCGCCCATCTCGGGGATGGAGAAGGGCAGCGTTGACGGCGCGGTTCAGGGTACAGGTACCCGTTGTCCGCCAGCCCCTTCATGCAGCCCGTCTGCTCCAGGCACGGCACGATGACGCTGGGGTCCACGGCCAGCAGGAAGATGAAGGGCGCGTTGGCGTCCGACAGCAGCGTGGCCATGGCGTTGAACACCCCGGCCACTTTCTCCGGGTAGCAGAGGTCCAGGCTGGTGATCTCCATCACCACGCGCAGCCGGCGGCGCTCAAAGACCTCCATGAAGGCCAAATAATCCACCAAGACCTCGACCTCCTCGCGGATCTTGCTCATGAACCCCAGCTGCCCGGCGAACCTGTCGCTGTTGGTCAAGCGCTCGATCTTCTTCTTCTCGCTGACCAGGAAGTTCTTGAGGATGGACAGCGCTCCCAGCACCAGCGAGGAGCCCGACAGCGACGCCACGGCGCTGCCCACCACCTTCAGAGCGTGGTGATCCTTGATGCCCGGCACCAGCAGCGCCACCAGCAGGATGGCGATGCCCACGGCCAGCACCAGCAGCAGCCCCCAGAGCCTCAGGCAGGTCCCTTTCTTGAGGATCCACTCCCGCTGCGAGAAGCCGGAGGCGAAGCGCGGGCGCGAGCCCAGCACGTGGAAGACGCTGAGCGGCAGCGCGCCGAAGTGCTGGCGCACGTGGTGGCACAGCGTGGTCACCAGCCCCGCCCAGAGCTTGTCGCAGCCCGCGAACTCCCAGGCGCTGAAGCGGATGAAGATGAACTCCAGGTTCTTCCTCCTCAGGTGGCCCTCGGTCACCACGGGCTCGTAGAAGGCCAGGAGCCACAGGGCCTCCAGCAGGCCCCAGCCATGGGGGCTGCGCGGCCGGCGCTGGCCCCGGCGCAGCTCGGCCGCCTCGCGCTGCGCCATCTCCTCACGCATGAAGGCTGGCAACGAGCGATTGGTGGCATTTGGGATTTGGGGTCAGTTTTGGGGTTTGGGTTGGGATTTGGGGTTTGGGGTGGTTTTTGGTGTGGTTTTTGGGGGTGGGTTGGGGTTTAGATTGGATGGGGTTTGGGTTGGGTTGCATTGGGTTGGGTTGGAATTTGGATTGCATTGGGTTGGGTTGGGTTGGTTTTGGGATGGAATGCATGGGATGAGTTGGCATTTGGGATTTGGGGTTGGTTTGGGGTTTAGATTGGATGGGGCTTGGGTTGGGTTGCATTGGGTTGCATTGGGTTGAGTTGTGTTGAGTTCAATTGGGTTGGGTTGGAATTTGGATTGCATTGGGTTGGGTTAGGTTTGTGATGGAATGCATGGGATGAGTTGGGATTTGGGATTTGGGTTGGTTTTTGGTGTGGTTTTTGGGGTTGGGTTGGAGTTTAGATTGGATGGGGCTTGGGTTGGGTTGGGTTGGGTTGGGTTGGGTTGGGTTGAGTTGGAATTTGGATTGCATTGGGTTGGGTTGGGTTGAGTTGTGTTGAGTTCAGTTGGGTTGGGTTGAGTTTGGTTGGGTTGGAATTTGGATTGCATTGGGTTGGGTTGGGTTGAGTTGAGTCGGGTTGGGTTGGTTTTGGGATGGAATGCATGGGATGAGTTGGCATTTGGGATTTGGGGTGGTTTTCGGGGTGGGATTTGTGGTTTGGGATGAGTGGGATTGGATGGGATGGGATTGGGTTGGGTTGGAGATGGAATTCATGGGATGGGATGGGATTTGGGGTTTGGAGCAGGATTTGGGATTCAGGATGGGATTTGGGTTGGAATTTGGGATTGGGATGGTGTTGGGTTGGATGGGACTGGGCTGGGATTTGGGGCTGGGATGGGAATTTGGAACTGGGAGGGGATTCGGGCCTAGTATGGGATTTAGGATTGAGATGAGATTCGGGATTTGGGATTTGGGATGGGATTTGGGATTTGAGATGGGATTTGGGACTGGGGATGGGATTTGGCCTGACTTAAGGATTGCAATGAAATTTGGGACTGCGATGAGACCCCAAACCCTGAGGAAACAACACCGGGCACAGAAAACCCCAAATCCGCCGCTCCGAATTCCCACATTCCCGAACAATTCCCGAACAATTCCCGAACAATTCCCAATAATCCGTGAGTTCCACACGCACCGGTGACCTTGGCCAGCAGGGACTCGAGGCGGTGCCCGCAGGGCGCGTAGAACCCGACGGTGACGGGCGTGGCCGTGTGGCACAGCGTGCGCGACAGGCAGCGGCAGTAGATGTCATCCTCCGTGGGCGGCTCTGCGTTTGGGGTTTGGGATTTGGGGTCAGCGTTTGGGGTTTGGGGTCTGCATTTGGGGTCAGGATTTGGGGTTTGGGGTCGGGATTTGGGGTTTGGGGTCTGCACAGGCAGCGGCAGTAGATGTCATCCTCTGTGGGCGGCTCTGCGTTTGGGGTTTGGGGTTTGGAATTTGGGGTTTGGGGTTTGGGGTCTGCATTTGGGGTCAGGATTTGGGGTTTGGGGTCGGGATTTGGGGTTTGGGGTCAGCACAGGCAGCGGCAGTAGATGTCATCCTCCGTGGGGGCTCTGCATTTGGGGTTTGGGGTTTGGGGTCAGCATTTGGGGTTTGGGGTTTGGGGTCAGCATTTGGGGTTTGGGGTCAGCATTTGGGGTCAGCATTTGGGGTCAGCATTTGGGGTTTGGGGTCGGGATTTGGGGTTTGGGACAGGCAGCGGCAGTAGATGTCATCCTCCGTGGGGGGCTCTGCGTTTGGGGTTTGGGTTTGGGGTCAGCGTTTGGGGTTTGGGGTCAGCATTTGGGGTCAGGATTTGGGGTCAGCATTTGGGGTTTGGGATGATTTGGGGTTTGGGGTCAGCATTTGGGGTTTGGGGTCAGCACAGGCAGCGGCAGTAGATGTGGGGGGGCTCTGCATTTGGGGTTTAGGGTCTGGGATGATTTGGGGTTTGGGGTCAGGATTTGGGGTTTGGGATGATTTGGGGTTTGGGATTTGGGATCAGCACAGGCAGCGGCAGTAGATGTCATCTTCCGTCGGGGGGCTCTGGGATTGGGATGATTTGGGATGATTTGGGGTTTGGGATTTGGAATTTGGGGTTTGGGGTTTGGGATTTGGAATTTGGGGTTTGGGGTTTGGGACAGGCAGCGGCAGTAGATGTCATCCTCCATCGGGGGCTCTGGGATTGGGGTTTGGGGTCAGGATTTAGGGTCTGGGATCAGGATTTGGGATTTGGGTTTGGGACAGGCAGCAGCAGTAGGTGTCATCCTCCATCAGGGGCTCTGTGTTTGGGGTTTGGGGTCAGAGTTTGGGGTCAGGATTTAGGGTCCGGGATCAGGATTTGGGGTTTGGGATTTGGGGTCAGCACAGGCAGTGGCAGTAGATGTCATCCTCCGTCGGGGGCTCTGGGATTAGGATTTGGGATCCAGATTTGGGATGCTTTGGGGTTTGGGGTCGGAATTTGGGATTTGGGATGATTTGGGGTTTAGGGTTTGGGATTTGGGGTCAGGGTTTGGGGTCCGGCCGTACCTCGCAGCTCCGGGGCCGCTCCCTCGGCGGGGGCTCCGTGGGGACACGGCCGGGGGGACCCCCCCGGGCCCAGCCAGGCCTCGCTCTCCTCACAGCCCCCCGGGGACAGCCCTGGGGACATCTCCAGGGACAGCCCCGGCCCCGAGGAGCAGCAGGAACCCTGCGGGGACAGGGACACCGTGGGGGACACTGTGGGGACACCCTGGGGGCATCACAGGGACCCTGCGGGGACAGGGACACCTTGGGGACACTGTGGGACATCACAGGGACCCTGCGGGGACAGGGACACTTGGGGACACTGTGGGGACATCACAGGGACCCTGCAGGGACAGGGACACCGTGGGGACACTCTAGGGACATCACAGGGACACCTTGGGGACACCTTGGGGACAGCCCCTGGGGACATCACAGGGACCCTGCGGGGACAGGGACACCTTGGGGACATCACAGGGGACACCCTGGGGAAAGCCCTGGGGACATCACAGGGACCCTGCGGGGACAGGGACACCTTGGGGACACCTGGGGACATCACAGGACCCTGCGGGGACAGGGACACCGTGGGGACACCCTGAGGGACACCAGAAACAATGGGAACCCTGCGTGGACAGGGGACACCTTGGGGACACTCTGGGGACAGCCCTGGGGGCATCACAGGGACCCTGCAGGGACAGGGACACCCTGGGGACACTTTGGGGACAGCCCTGGGGGCATCATAGGGACTCTGCGGGGACAGGGACACCTTGAGGACACTCCTGGGACACCCTGGGGACACCACAAACAGCAAGAACCCTGAGGGGACAGGGACACTCTGGGGACACCTTGGGGGCATAACAGGGACCCTGCGGGGACAGGGACACCTTGGGGACACCCTGGGGACATCACAGGGACACCAGAAACAATGGGAACCCTGTGGGGACAGGGACACCCTGGGGACATCTCCAAGGGACAGCCCCAGCCCCCGAGGAGCAGCAGGAACCCTGCGGGGACATCACAGGGACACCCTGGGGACACCACAAACAATGGGAACCCTGAGGGGACAGGGACACCTTGGGGACACTCTGGGGACATCACAAACCATGGGAACCCTGAGGGGACAGGGACGCTCTGGGGACACTGTGGAGATCTCAGTCCCAATCCACCCCAGTCCCATCCCGATCCCACCCATTCCTACCCGGGGTGGCTCCAGCGGCTCCGTCCTTGTCCCTGTCCTTGTCCCTGTCCCTGTACCTGTCCCTGTCCCAGTCCTGTTCTTGTCCCTGTCCCAGTCCTGTTCTTGTCCCCATCCCTGTCCCCGTCCCTGTCCCTGTCCTGTTCTTGTCCCCATCTCTGTCCTGGTCCCGTCCCGGTCCTTGTCCCCTTCCCCGTCCCCGTCCCTGTCCCGGTCCTGTCCCTGTCCCCATCCCTGTCCCCATCCCTGTCCCTGTCCCCATCCCTGTCCCCGTCCCGGTCCCTCCGGATTTATGGCACCGATCCCATCCCGCTCCCACCCGTTCCTACCCGGGGCAGCTCCAGCGGCTCCATCGCTGTCCCGGTCCCTGTCCCGGTCCCTGTCCCGTCCCCTCCCGTGCCTGGCCCGTGCCTGGCCCGGATTTATGGCACCGGCACCGGCGATCCCGGCGATCCCGCCAGGAGGGGCGGCCGGGGCAGAAATTCCGGCTGAGCCCGGCCTGAGTCAGGGCCCAGCAATTCCCGCCCGGATCCGGCCCGGGAGGGGACAGCGGCGACAACGGGGACAAAGGGGACAAAGGGCCCGAGGGGACACCGGGGACAGCGGGAGCCGGGCCAGGGCCGCGCCCCCCCGGCTGGGGACGGTGCCCAGCCCCGCTCGGTGACACCGGTGCGACATCGCGGTGGCACCGGCGTGGCACCGCTGTGACACCGCTGTGGCATCGCTGTGGCATCGCTGTGGCATCGCGGCGGCAGCGCCACTTCCGGTGGCCGCTGCCAGAGGAACCTGCTGTGCCGGGCACAGGTGGCACCGCGGTGACAACGGCGCGGCCACACCCCGGCCCCACAGCCCGGCACCGGCACTGGGGCTGGGGTCACCTCGGGGGGTGGCACCGGGGTCCCCAGAATGGGCTGGGATTGGTCCCAGTGTCCCCAGTGCCCCCAGTATGAGCTGGGGTTGGTCCCCAGTGTCCCCAATATAGTCTGGGGTAGGTTCCCAGTGTCCCCAGTATAGGCTGGGGTAGGTCCCCAGTGTCCCCAGTATGAGCTGGGGTAGGTCCCCAGTGTCCCCAGTATGAGCTGGGGTAGGTCCCCAGTGTCCCCAGTATAGGCTGGGATAGGTCCCCAGTGTCCCCCAGTATGAGCTGGGGTAGGTCCCAGTGTCCCCAGTGTCCCCAGTATGGGCTGGGATAGGTTCCCAGTGTCCCCAGTATGGCCAGGGTAGGGTCCCCAGTGTCCCCCAATATAGTCTGGGGTAGGTTCCCAGTGTCCCCAGTATAGGCTGGGGTAGGTCCCCAGTGTCCCCAGTGTCCCCAGTATGGGCTGGGATAGGTCCCCAGTGTCCCCAATGTCCCCAGGTATAGGGCTGGCACCAGTGCCCCCAGTATGGGCTGGGGTAGGGTCCCCAGTGTCCCCAGTGCCCCCAGTATAGGCTGGGGTAGGTCCCCAGTGTCCCCAGTATGAGCTGGGGTAGGTCCCCAGTGTCCCCAGTGTCCCCAGTATGGGCTGGGATAGGTCCCAGTGTCCCCAGTATGAGCTGGGGTAGGGTCCCCAGTGCCCCCCAGTATGGGCTGGGGTAGGGTCTCAGTGTCCCCAGTATGAGCTGGGTAGGGTCCCCAGTGTCCCCAGTGCCCCCAGTATAGGCTGGGGTAGGGTCCCCAGGGTCCCCAGTATAGGCTGGGGAAGGTCCCCAGGGTCCCCAGTGCCCCAAGTATGGGCTGGCACCAGGGTCCCCAGTATGGGCTGGGGTAGGGTCCCCAGTGCCCCCAGTCCGGGCTCTCCTGGTGTCCCCATTGTCCCCAGTCCCCGGTGTCCCCAATGTCCCCATTGTCCCCAGTCCCGGTGTCCCCAGTGTCCCCATTGTCCCCAGTCCCGGCTCTCCCGGTGTCCCCAGTGTCCCCATTTTCCCCAGTCCCGGTGTCCCCAGTGTCCCCATTGTCCCCAGTCCCGCTCCCCCAGTGTCCCGGTGTCCCCATTGTCCCCAGTCCCGGCTCTCCCGGTGTCCCCAGTGTCCCCATTTTCCCAGTCCCGGTTGTCCCCAGTGTCCCCATTGTCCCCAGTCCCGGCTCCCCCAGTGTCCCGGTGTCCCCATTGTCCCCAGTCCCGGCTCTCCCGGCTCTCCCGTGTCCCCATTGTCCCCAGTCCCGGTGTCCCCATTGTCCCCATTGTCCCAGTCCCGGTGTCCCCAGTGTCCCCATTGTCCCAGCCCGTTGTCACCGGATCCTGCGGGGGCGGGCTGGCACCGCTGGCATTTCCTCGCCACCCCAGGAGCGCCCGGGGTGGCACGTGTGGCACCGGGGAGGGGGTGACACCCGTGTCCCACATGTCCCCGTCCCCGCCAGCCTCCCCAGTGTCCCGTGACACCCCCGCGGTGTCCCCTTTGTCACCCCCGTGTCCCTCCCATTGTCCCCTCGTGTCCCCCCCGTGTGTCCCCCCCGGTCTGTCCCTCTTGTCCCCGCCATGTCCCCACTCTTGTCCACTCCTTCTCCCTTTTGTCACCCCCGTGTCCCCCCATTGTCCCCTCGTGTCCCCCCCATGTCCCCCCCGGTCTGTCCCTCTTGTCCCCGCCATGTCCCCACTCTTGTCCCCCTCCTTCTCCCTTTTGTCACCCCCGTGTCCCCCCCTTCCTCCCCCTCGTGTTGAGTCCTGTGTCCCCCCGGTTTGTCCTCCGTGTCCCCCCCCATGTCAGTCCCGTGTCCCCCCCTTGTCGCCCTCCTTGTCCCGAGTGTCCCCCCCGCGTTTCCAATCGTGTCCCCGAGTGTCCCCCCCTTGTCCCGCCCGTGTCCCCCCTTGTCCCCCGTGTCCCCCCCATTAAATCCGGTTTCCCCCACCCCCCGTGTCCCCCCCATTCTGTCCTCTGTGTCCCCCCCGCGTCCTCTCACTCTGTCCCCTGTGTCCCCCCCATTCTGTCCCGCATGTCCCCTCCTTGTCCCGCCCCGTGTCCCCCCCGTGTCCCCCCGATTTGTCCCTCATGTCCCACTCATGTCCCTCCCCCGTGTCCCCCCCTTCTACCAGCCCAGTGTCCCCCCCCGTGCCCCCCCATTCTGTCACTCATGTCCCCCCTCATGTCCCCGCCATGTCCCGCCCCGTGTCCCCCCCATTCTGCCCCCATTCTATCCCTCATGTCCCCCCCGTGTCCCCCCCCATTCTGACACTCATGTCGCCCTCATGTCCCCCCCGTGTCCCGCCCCGTGTCCCCCCCGTGTCCCGCCCCGTGTCCCCCCCCATTCTGTCACTCATGTCCCGGCCCCGTGTCCCCCCCGTGTCCCCCCCATTCTGCCCCCATTCTGTCCCTCATGTCCCCCCCCGTGTCCCCCCCATTCTGTCACTCATGTCCCGCCCCGTGTCCCCCCCGTGTCCCCCCCATTCTGTCCCTCCTGTCCCCCCTTGTCCCGCCCCGTGTCCCGCCCCGTGTCCCCCCCATTCTGTCCCTCATGTCCCCCCCCTTGTCCCCCTCATGTCCCCCCCCGTGTCCCCCCCATTCTGTCCCTCCTGTCCCCCCGTGTCCCCCCCGTGTCCCCCCCATTCATCCCTGCTGTCCCCCCTTGTCCCGCCCCGTGTCCCCCCCATTCTGTCCCTCATGTCCCCCCCGTGTCCCCCCCATTCTGTCCCTCCTGTCCCCCCTTGTCCCGCCCCGTGTCCCCCCCCGTGTCCCCCCCATTCTGTCCTCCCGTCCCCCCCTTGTCCCGCCCCGTGTCCCCCCCCGTGTCCCCCCATTCTGTCCCTCCTGTCCCCCCCGTGTCCCCCCCCATTCTGTCCCTCCTGTCCCCCCCTAGTCCCGCCCCGTGTCCCCCCCCCGTGTTCCCCCCCGTGTCCCCATCTCGGGGCTGGGGGGGGGGTGGGCGATGCTCGGGCCCCACCCCGGGCGTTTCCCCGCCCCCCCCGGCCCGGCCCCACCCCGGGGCGTTCCCGCCGTTGTCCCCCCCGTGTCCCCCCCCCCCTCAGTGTCCCCTGTGTCCCCCCCCGATGGCGCTGGGCCCCGCTCTGCTGCTCGCGGCGGTGCTGGCGCTGCCCGCCCCGGGCTCCACCCGTGTCCCCCCCCGGGGGTCCCGGCCCCCCCCCGCCTCCGGGTCCGTTCTCTCCCCCCCCGCTGCTGCCCCGGGGGTCGCTGCGTCCCCGGGTGTCGCCCCCGGGGGGACCCGGCGGTGGCGGGGGGGGACGCGGCGGCGACAACGCCACCGTGGTGGTGCTGGAGAGCGGCCGGGGCCCCCCCCCCGGCAGCGGCTTCAGGCTCGGTCAGTGCGGGGGGGGGGGCGGGCGTTGGGGTTTTTGGGGTTTTTGGGGTTTTTTGGGGGGGTTTGGGGAGGGGGTATCGGGATCCGGAAGGTTTGGGAAGGAGGAGTTTGGGATCTTTGGGGAGGGGGGGTCGGGATCCGAAAGTTTTGGGATTTGGGGTTTTGGGGAGGGGGAGTTGGGGATCCGGAAGTTTTGAGTGGGGGGAGTTTGGGATTTTGGGGAGGGGGGTTTGGATTTTGGGGAGGGGGAGTCGGGATCCGGAGAGGTTTGGGAGGGGAGTTGGGATTTGCGGGGAGGAGTTTGGGATTTGGGGTTTGGGGGGGTTTGGTGTTTTTGGGGGGTTTTTTGGGGAGGGGGGTTCGGGATCCGGAAGGTTTGGGTGGGGGGGGAGGGATTGGATATGGGGGGGGGGTTGAGATTTTGGGGAGGGGGGGGTCAGGATCCGAAAGTTTTGGGATTTGGGTTTTGGGGAGGGGAGTCGAGATCCGGAAGGTTTGGGAGGGCGGAGTTTGGGATTTTGGGGGGAGTTTGGGATTTTGGGGAGTTTGGGGTTTGGGGGGGGATTTGGGATTTTGGGGAGGGGGCGTCGGGATCCAAAAGTTTTGGGAGGGGAGAGGTTGGGATTTGGGGGGGGTTTGTGGTTTGGGAGGTTTTGGGGTGGAGGAGGTTTTGGGGTTTGGGGGGAGTTTGAGATTTGGGGAGGGGGAGTTGGGATCCGGAAGTTTTGAGTGGGGGGAGTTTGGGATTTTTGGGGGGGGGGATTTGGAATTTTAAGGAGGGGGAGTTGAGATCCAAAAGTTTTGGGAAGGGGGGAGTTTGGGATTTGAGGGGATCTTGGGGTGCAGGGAGGTTTTGGGGCTTGGGGGGATTTAGGATTTTGGGGAAGGGGAGTCGAGATTCGAAAGTTTTGGGAAGGGAGAGTTTGGGCGGTTTGGGGCATTTTGGGGTGCTGGGGAGTTTTTGGGATAGGAGGGAGTTTGGGATGCAGGGAGGGATTTGGGACATGGGAGGATTTTGGGGTGCGGGAGGGATTTGGGGTGGAGGATTTGGGGTTCAGGAGGGATTTGGGACATGGGGGAAGCTGAGACATTTTGGGGTACGGGGGGAATTTTGGGGTCCAGGGAGGATTTGGGGTGCGGGGGGTCTCCAACACCCCAAATTCCCTTTTTGCTGTTGGGGGGGGGGGGAAGTTTGAACCCCCCACAAATTTTGGGGTTCGTGGTCTTGAGGAGGCTCCCAGGACATTTTGGGCTCCACCTCCCCAAATCCCAAATTCTCCTCCCAAATTCCCCACGGGCGTTTTGGGGTGAAATCTCCCAAAAACCCAACAATCAAAAAAAAACCCATTTTTCCTTTTTTCCTTCCATATTTAGGGTGGGGGTTTGGGCACCCATCCCCGTTTTTTGGGATGGAGATTTTGGGGTCGGGGGGGGGGTTTTAGGGCCGGGGGGCCCCTCCCAGGGGGGTTCGGATCGGGGTGGGCCCCATCCCACCCTCGCAGCTCCCCCCAAAACCCCCAATACCAAAACCCCTTTTTCTCCCGTTTTTAGGGCGGGGGTTCGGGGGCCCCCTCCCGGCTTTTTGGGGAGGGGTTTTTTGGGGTCGGGGGGGGTTTTAGGGCCCCTCCCGGGGGGGGCTCGGGGGAAGGGTGGGCCCCATCCCACCCACGCAGCTCCATGAGCTCATCGGGTCCCGCTGGAAATCCGCCGGGAATTCGCAACATAAACAGAGGGGCCCCGGCAGAGCTCGGGACCAGGCGGCCCCGGGGGGCCCCCCCCGCCCCAAAAAACCGCGCGGGACCCCCCCAAAATGTCTGGGAGCACCCCCAAATATCCGGGACCCCCCCCCAAATCCGGACCCACCTCGGATCCCCCCACAAATGTCGGGGTTTCATCCTGGAGCCTCCCCAAAATGTCCTGGATCCGCCCCAAAAACCCGGCTGGGACCCCCCCAAAATGTCCTGGAACCCCTCAAAATGTCTGGGACCCCCCCCCAAATATCCCGGACCCCGCCCCCCCCAAATCTGAATCCACACCCCCCAAATGTGGGGATGCCCCCACAAATGTCGGGATTTCATTTTTCATTTGATTTTGGAGCCTCCCCAAAATGTTCAGGATCTGCCCCAAAAACCCGGCTGGGACCCCCCCCAAATTTCAGGATCCCCTCCTGGACCCCCCCCCCCAAATATTTGGGATCCCCCAAATTTCGGGATCCCCCCCAAATTTCTACCCCCCAAAATTCCTGGACTCTCCCCCCCAAAAAAACCCTAAAACCCTCCCGAATTTGGTTTTTTTTGGGGTTTTTTGGGGTTTTTTGGGGTTGCTTTGAGTTTTTGGGGGTTATTTTTTGGGTTATTTTTAGGTTATTTTGGGGATTTTTTTGGGTCATTTTTAGGTTATTTTGGGGGTTATTTTTTGGGTTATTTTTGGGGTTATTTTGGGGATTTTAGGGTGCTTTTTTAGGGTTATTTTTGGGTTATTTTGGGTCATTTTTGGTTATTTTTGGGGTTATTTTGGGGATTTTAGGGTGCTTTTTTAGGGTTATTTTTGGGGTTATTTTGGGGTCATTTTTGGTTATTTTTGGGGTTATTTTGGGGATTTTAGGGTGCTTTTTTAGGGTTATTTTTGGGGTTATTTTTGGGAATTTAGGGTGGTTTTTTAGGGTTATTTTTTGGGGTTATTTTTGGGAATTTAGGGTGGTTTTTTTGGGTTATTTTTGGGGTTATTTCTGGGTTATTTTGGGGGTTATTTTGGGGTCATTTTTTGCTTATTTTTGGGGTTATTTTGGGATTTTAGGGTGCTTTTTTAGGGTGTTTTTTTTGGTTTTTTTTGGGGGCCTGCTCCCTAATTTCGGGCTGTCCCCCCTCTCTCCCCTCCCGCAGTTCTGTGCCCGCTGCTCTGCCGGAACGGGGGCGTCTGCGCCCACCCCCAGCGCTGCTCTGCCCCCCACCAATTCACCGGCAAATTTTGTCACCTCCCCGCGGGCAACGGCACCGCCCGAGCCCAAAGCCCCCCGGAACGCGCCGAGAATCCCCGAAATGTCCACGAGGGGGCGCCCCAGGCCTTGACCCGCTCCATCTACACCCTGCCCTTGAGCAACCACCGCGAGGAGGAGGATGGTGAGAAACAACCCCCAAAAAACACAGCGGGTTCGGGGAATTA